>NW_004524647.1:1295720-1297315 GCF_000260255.1 Octodon degus
TATAAAAGGAATTCAACAAAGATTGCTGTATCATATGATGCTTTCTTCTTAATAAACTATTAAAGGTAGCCATATAATTTATAAAATTATGTTTCCTACAGTTGATTATAATCTGTTGAGGTGATTGAGGTGGCTGCTGTACCTGAGGACTACTTTGTTTCTTGAGCAACAGATACTTTAGAAAGCCCCAGCATTTCCTGAAAAGAAAAAGATTGAGTGATATTTAGTGAATTATATCTACAAAGATTTATCATGTGCAATTTTTGTGTTATAAAGTAAGTATAAAAAGATAAAGAACATAAGGCCTCTCTCCTCAGAAAGCACACAGTTTATCCTGGGAGACATTCAGAAAAACAATTATAATGCAGTGAAATAATTGACATGAGAGGTCAAAAAATAAGAAGTTGTGCAATAAAAAGGAAAGATGCAAATTCAAAATTCTTTAATCTAATTAATGGGCAAATAATTTGTTCTTTGAAAAAATAAGTTGCTCTTTTTCACAGATAGGAAAGAGATCAAGAAATGGAGGAAGTCAGGAGAGAGGAAGGGATATTAGAATTAAGATGTATTAATTACATGTCTCATCTCCCTATGAAGAATATAGTGGTTAGGTACTACAAATATGTACTAGTAAAATTATATTTTTTAAAAAGGAGTAGATTGAAAGACTTTAAAGTATGTATTTAGGAATACTCTTAGATCAACCGTCTTTATGTACTGCACATATATACTAACAAAATTTTACAAAATTTTAAAATGATAAGGGAACATCTATTTATAAGGTGGTATGAAGAGTAACTGAGGTATCTTTAGCTCAGTACCTGATACAGAGTAACTAAGATGGTTACTAGTTTCTACACTTGTTTACAAATTGGGTATAAAGTTCTTAATTCTAGTTTAGCTTGTTACTTTTGCAAAATACATAAACACTGGGAATAATTTTCCTGGGGGATGATTAATCATCTCAAGTAAACTGTTTACTTCTTAGGGATTTATAGAATTATCCACATATGAAAAATTATTTGCTATCCAGAATAAATCACATACCTGCAACTTTTGGTAACATAAGCACAAATTGTATGCTTATTTAGTTGATAATAATCACTGGAGATAGTTTCAAAGGTCAGCGAATATTCTGAAGTGAAAGTAATGCTTATTTATACAAATTCCACCACACAGAGATTAGCTAGAGTGAGTGATAGTACTAGAAAAGGATGTGCTTGAAAGAAATGATCCTTACTCTCTATACAGCCTTCCCAGGCTCCAGGATACTTATTACAAAAATCTCATTCTTAAGGATACATAAAAATAGGCAAATGACCACACATAATGACAAGTCTGTTTCCAGTCACCAGATTTTGCTGTTGCACTACTTGATATCCCCTATCGCTGACAGACATTGGTGTTACTAATTTATTGAAGCAGCTTCTTAAAGATTTGTACTTAGGGACTCTTTTTAAAAATACAAAGATAATCTGTGTTGTGGATAACATACCAACTTGATTTCAGAATTAAATCTAATCCTTGAAATTTCATTTGGATAAAGTTAGGCCTTTTTCTTAATGGCTCTAAGTCTATTCCATATGCATGGAGAA
>NW_004524647.1:1297415-1305482 GCF_000260255.1 Octodon degus
TTTCCCATTGCAATAACAGAAAAAAGAAGTAGTAATACTATAACATTTAAAAGTACATACATTTTAGGACTGGGGAGATGGCTCAATAGAATAAGCATTTCCCTGGCAAATGCAAGGGCCTGAGTTCAATCCCCAGTTCCACCTAAAAAAAAAAAAAAAAAAATCAAGAAAAGTATATCCATTTTAGACGCTGAAGACTAGTATAGACCATGACCACCAAAGTGTCCAGATTAAAAAAAAAAAGTGAAGGAGATGATCCTGATGTTGAGAGTTTTCCTTCATTTGGCAGCATTTGTAGTTCAGTCTGGCATACTATGTCAATAACTGGAGCAGCAGATTCCAACAGGGAGCTTACTCCCATAGTAAAAAATCAAGCCACCAAAAGTGCACGTACACATCAGCTAACAATGAAGATGAGGTAAATTTAAGAGCAAAGGGGACAAAGATTAGAATTAAGAGGCCACAAATGACAAGACTCTCAGGTAAAATGCTCAGGCTTCCACATGACAGGCCTTTAGGGTACACTAAGGAAAAGAAGGGCGAGTGCTAAGAGAGGCTCATGGCAGAGCACCAGCTTGGCATAGAAGGGCCCTGCATACTAACCCAGCACATCGTCCTTCTCTTCCCAGCAGAAAACAAGCTAGCACAACCAAAAAACCATTAGGCCAAGCAGAAATATATTGATAGTCCCAAAGAGTAAAAGGCAGTTCAAATTAACCTTTCCTTTTTAAGGGTGCATGTCCCTGGGCTGACTGAGTGCTAGGAACAATCTTATCTTAAAGAAGATACCACCTGAATATAGCATTATTTCTGCAATCCTTTCCACAGGAGATCTAATGGTGGATAAAGAGCTTTAAAATTTTGTATCATTCAATTTACTTCAGCTAAGAGTATACACCAAATGGTTTTTCAAACCAAATAGCAATTAAATAAATATTACAGATTTAAAGAATTCAAGAGTAATTGTGATTCCAGAAAGTTAGAAGATACAAGAAACTTCAGGAAATAGTAACAATTCATAGAAAATCCAACATGAAACACATAGACCTAAAACATACATAATTGTGGCACTCCAGAAAGGTAAGGCAGGGTAACTGCAAGTTCAAATCCAGCCTGCACAGCTCAGAAACTTAATTTTGTTTTCTCTTCCAGCTTAAGTCCCTAATGATTTCTTCTTACTTTTCATTAAGGGCTTTTTTTCTGTAAATTCCTATTCCCATTGATTTCCATTTCTACTAAAGCAATGACCTATGGCCTAGCAAGTGCTTCTCAAAAATGGAAAATATCTGGTTTGGGATGGTTTTGAGATAGATTAGGTCTTGGTAAAAGTCGGTTGAGGAATCAGCCCTTGCCCATTAACTACAAGGTGCCAGAAACACACACAGTTCCCACAACCCAGCACGTGGACTTTTCTTGAGAACTAGAGAAGGCTTTCAATAGGAGGGCCTGAACCTGAGGTCTGTCTGAGGCATGGGATCCAAGTACTGCCTCTCAGGATTCAGGTGTTGAAGCTCTCCTGGGTTTCCTAGAGTTTGGGACAACATAAAGGAAAGGCAGCTGTGAGGAGGCAGTGCTAACGCAGCTTTGCACAATAGTCCACTCTGTGGTTCCCAGATTAAGGTATGCTTTTATCTTTGCTCTTACCCTTTTGCTATTTAGTCAAGCCAAGCTTGTTCTACAGAGCCAGTTTCTCTCCCACCCTTTCTTTTTACTTTCTTGAATAAACCTTGCTTTTTGTTTGTTTGTTTATTTGATTCAATTCTTTGCTTGAGACAAGCAGAACCTGGAATCCAACTCCAAAAGGAGAGGCAAACAACCTCAAAACTGGTAACATTTAGTTGGTGTCTTGTTTACTTTTCTCTCTCTGCTAAGACAAATTATCTGATGCTCCAAATTAAGGGACCAAAGGTTTATTTAGCTCACAGTTTGTCAAGGTTTTCGTCCTTCATCAGTAGCTGTAAGGCAGGATAGCATGGCAGAGGGCAAAGCTACAGGAGCAAAAGGGAGGAGCAAGCTCTGTCCTCCTCTCATGGTGTGTGCAGGCTACTCACCCAAGGGCAAGTGTGCACTCATGTCCCCCATCCCAGCACTAGACAACGAACAAGCACAGACTCTAGATTCAGCTACCTCCAAAAGACCACTCCATATCACCACGTGAGACTCTGGGGGCCATTCCGCCACAAACCAGAACAGTTGGTGAGCAACTTTTCAGAAGCATGTATTTCCTCAGTGGAAAACAGTTGATGTTCCTAAATTATTTAATTGTGTTTGTTTTCCCATTAAACTAGAGTCCTTGTCAAAGTATCTACAAACTGCAGTACAGGGTTTCAGGATAAATCCTGAGGGGATTTGACTGATCAGATGCAAAAGTTACATTTCTTATTATATAGGTCTTGCTTTATCTTGGTCTTAACCATCCAGCAGAAAAGTATAAAAAGGTAGAATAAAAAGTAAAGCCATATTAATGTGCTAAGCTGTAAAAGGCTCAACTCAACAACTTCTGACATTGCCAGTCTTAGGAAAAAATCCACTACTATTATGGACTACTGGACTATATTGGAATATTTTGCTGAATTCATGCACCTACAATATTTAAATGACAATGGAATACCCATATCTGATAAAACTAAGCAAAAAATGGGATACAAATGAAGGACCATTTTGTATCTGTATATTCAAAATAGGATAGGTACACAGCTTCACTCTCTTAATTCAATGAATACAGAGATTTGTTTTAGTAGTGTTTGTGGGCAGGATATCATGTCTGTATCTTGTACAATGATTAACCACTAAGACAACAATATGCAATTTATTAATTATTGAAACTGTGCTGGTAATCAGTTTTGAAACTGTCTCATTGCTATTTGTTTCTCAATAAAATTATTAGAAAAACAAATTAATAAAAATAAAAAATAAACTAGAGTCCTTGTGCAACAGAGCAAAGGCTTAAAAGTATAAACTTTAGAATGGCCATGTCTACATTTTGATAATGGAAGATGATTCCAAGCCTGGAGCAAAAGACAGATAGGACAGAAAGGTTACCTTCCATTTTTTAATTCAGTAGAAGTTTTTGTTATTTTTTAAAACCACAAATTAAGAGTTATGAAGTACTTTTCATCTTTTCAAATAGTTATAATTTTTCTGCACTGATTTATTACTTCATAAAATTCATTAATAGGTATTTTAATTTAAACTTGCTTTGCCCCCACCCTCCAATACCAAGGGTAGATCCCTAACACTGAGCCACATCTCCAGCACATTTTATTATTTTAAAACAAGATCTCACTGTCAGACTCAATTTTCTCATGGCTATTCCAGCACCCAACTTGGTTATCACCAGCAGCATTGTTCCCAGGAAAATCCAGTTTGGCAAGCAAACAGGGTGTGGTAAAAAGAGATAAGTTGGAACATGGAACTTCCTCAACACCAAGGCTTCTAAAATCCTTCAAACATTTTTACTGGATGCCCCAGGAGCTCTGACCATGGAGGCACCTGACATTTAGAGAACTTTGATCACTGATGTTTACTAAGATTTTCCCACTTAATGTTCCTTGCCTTCTTTGAAGTCCTATAAGAAAGCCTGCTTCTCGTTGTTCACTACAGATAGATTTTTTCACCCTCCATCTGCCTACAACAGGATATTAAATCATATGCTTCATTGCCTGAAGAAAAAAAAAAAAAGCCTGTTGAGTAATTTCTGCCTCATGTCACTTCTTTACACTCACTAAGTTGCAGGAACTTGCAATCCTTGGTTTTAGTCTCCCAGAATGGGGGGATTACAGGTTTGAGCTGTTGCCTGGCTTTGCTTTGTATTTCTTCAATCAGCTCCAGCTTATTGAGATATATTATCTATTTTTGTGTTGCATTTTGACTGCCTTTTTCCCAATTAAAAAATAACTTTTTCTAAAGCTCAGGAATATCATGAATGTGGTTGGGCCATAATTTCCTGCACCTTGTTACTCATGACTGATTTTTAATCAATATTTTTTTCATCCTTGAAAAAGTATATATAACATTGAAATTATTGGCTCATTGACTTTGAATGGAAGCTGCCTATAAAATTGCCTGGACTTTGGTGTGTGTGTGTGTGTGTGTGTGTGTGTGTGTGTGTGTGTGCAAGCATATATGCATATTGGTAGGAGAACATTTAAAAATTTCTTAAGTTTTATAACAAATCTGACTTGAGGTTTTTTCCTTTTCTAATGTATTTTTGTTGAATAGATTTTTCTAGAAACACATTCACTGTCCTTGTTTCAAATTAGGTTGCATCGAATTATTCAAAGGTCTTATTTCTCAATATTTCTTCTCCATCTTTTGTGATGTCTCTTTGGTGGTTCTCAACAATGTTCCTTTTATTAACCCAAGTTAATTAAATGTTGATTTCTCTGTTACTTCCTGTCTTATTTGACTATACAAGGAAACTCTTGTTTATGTGTGTTAACTCTTCTTGGTTTTGTTTTGGTCAATATCTGCCTATAATTTTAAGTAATATAGATCACTTTATTTTTTTAGTGGTGTTGTCTCAAATTTCCATCAGTGTTGACTGACAAACGTTACTTGAGATAACAGCCCTTCATAGCAATGTTTCTCAAAGTTCTGCCTACAATTAGTTTCCAAGTCAACCAACAATACCCTATGTTCCCTTACCCTGTGTCTCTTTTTAAAGCCCTTCAGATGTAGCTCATCACAGTGAAGATTTCTATTTATTTAAAGCAGATGAAAAAGTATCCTGTTTTTAGCAACTCACTAGTCATATGTCTTAACACCAGAGTCTTCACCTGTGCTGTTTTTGGTTCCTCCTTTCTAATGTGGGAATGCAGCTCATCTCACAAGGCTATTGAGAGACTAAAATTAGGTGACTGTTAGTGTGACCTTCAAAGAGGAGGTGTCCAGGAAATGCTGTTTCTCTTCCCTGGATGTTAAAAGTTCTGCTATTGGAACATGCTGACCTTTCTGTTCAATGATGACAAAAAATGACCATGTAGTCTCTTTCAGGTACTTTCTCATTTAGCCTAGCAAGTAAAGTAGTTAATCTAAACTATTAGGATTCAGTGAGGAAAGTACTCTTCTCTGCCTATATCTTCTGTGCTTATATATTTCATTTATTAATAGAAAAATAAATTGATAATGGCATTGTAAGATATCTAACTTTTTATATTTCTCTACATTTTTTTTATCTCTTCCCCTTAAAATAGTGGCTTATAATTAATTTTGCATTGCATATGCCTTTGAGAATCAAATGAAAATCATGAAAAATCTCTTCCCCAAAATGAAAATTTACATATCCTTTTAAGACAACATTCTATATTTAATATACTGAGTTTAGAGACCCATTGAAGAATATTCATGAGTTGAGAGTTAAGAATTCATGTTTCCAAAAGGTACAATTTCATTAATATTATCCATATGACATATTTTTGACAGCACCAAAGTTTCCATCCTGTTCAATTTAATATAACCCAAGTTATAAGATGAGTTTGCAACGGGCAGGTAGATTTTTTTTTATGTTCTTCATCCTTACAGTATCAACTCTCATCATTCTTAAAAGAATCTGGAGACAGCTTACCAGCCTAAGTAAAATGTGAAAACATTTTCAACTCCTATGATATTATGAGGAATATGTCTCTTGTAATAGACTATTTAATCTTATATTGAGTGCATTAAATATTTTGAGAATTCGTCTCTATCTTCCCTTGATTTTACATTCCAGTTTATCCTGAATTATTTTGCATAAAAACTGTTTATACATGGTATGTTAACAAAAAGAGAATATCCTTTATCTTTGTTTCAGAAACAAGTAGAGTTTTTGCATAATACTTGAGAGAAACAAATGGATATTAAAAGACAGACCCAGAGAGAGAATGATAGAGGCACAGAAAAATAAAAGGTACAGAGACAGGGATACAGAAAAAGACAGACAGAAAAATCTGTAGCTTTCTTTTTTGACCTAATACTCAGAGATTAAAAATGTCAGAATCTAAAATGTTCTCACATAGCTAATAATAATGCAATCCATATAATAAAGAAAAATTCAAAAAAAAAATAATTTTAAACACTTTTTTTAGATGGCTTTTTTCCTAGTCCATGGGTTGTTTTTTCACTCTATTGGTAATTTCTTTTGCTACGCAAACGTTTTTTAAATAGGTTATGATCTCAGTTGTTGATTCTGCTATTTTCCTTTTGATTATTGTTCTGTTCATGAACTCTTTGTCTACACCTATGTCTTTAAGACATCTACCCATTGTCACTCCCAGAACATTTAGTATTTCTGTTTTAATATTTAGATCTTTGATATATATTAGTTTTAGTAGAGTGCATAGTCACAGACATGGGTCTAGTTTTAGCACCATGTATTAAAGAGGCTATCTTTCTCTCAGTGAATGTGCTTGGCCTCTTTGTCAAAAATAATTTGGATGAATGCATTTGAAATTATTTCTTTATCTTTGAATCTGTTCCATTGATCCTAAGGTTTATTTATTTCAGTACCCTACAGTTTTTACCGTAGCTTGGTAGCATAATCTCAACTCAGGGATTGTGATGCCACTCTCCATACTTTGGTTGGCTAGGATTGTTTTTGTTATCCAAGATCTCTTCTGTTTGCAAAAGAATGTTAGGAATGTTTTCTCTAGTCCTGTGGGATATGCTAATGATATGTTGATTGGTATTGCATTATACCTGTATAACAATTTTGAAAAAAAATTTTGGAAGTATGGCCATTTTCACCATTTTTGTTATTCCTACTCATGAGCAATAGATATTTTCCCATTTTCTGCTATCCACTTTGGTCTTTTTTTTCAGAGTACAATGATTTTCCATTTTAGATCTTTTCTTGCTTTTGTTAGATTGATTCCTAAGTATTTAATATTTAGAATGTATAAAGAGTTGAAAAAAAAACAGAGCCCTCAAAATGTAAACACCCATCCAAAAATGGGCATCTAAAATGAATACATACTTCTCAGAAGAAGAAAAACAGATGGCAAATAAATATATGAAAAAAATGTTCAGCATCACTGGTCATTTGAGAGATACAAACTAAAACAAACTGAGATTCTACATTACTCAAAAAAAATGCTGGAGGAACTGTAGGGAAAAGGAACAATTCTCTACTGACTGTGGAATAATATACTTGTGCAAACACAGTGAAAATCATTGTGTAGGTGAAAAACTAGGACTAGACATTCCATTTGACTCAGCTCTTCCCCTTTTGTGTATCTTCCCAAAAGAATTAAAGGCATCATACCACAATGATATATGTACACCCATGTTTCTATCAGCAAAGCTTGTAGCAGCTAAATCTTAGAAATAACCCAGGATGTCAAATTAAAGTTCCTTCAATCAGGTTCAGGGGCCAGGAGTTTGATTCCTGGGCCTGCCATGAGGGCCCCACCACTGATGGCTAGCTGAGCAATTGAGACTGGCGTGGAATGCTTGCCGGTATTCCCAACTTTGAGGAGGCTGGGAAAAGGCAGACTACAAGTCTGATCTAGTAGTGAGACCCTAAATACTCTGTAGACCCTCCTTCAAAAAAAAAAAAAAAATCCAGGCATGGCATATCAGTGAGACTTTCTGGGGCATGCCAGGTCCTCATGTGACCCAGAGCCCAGGCTAAGCATGAGCGAGACTTCCCAGGGCCCACCAGGTCCTCATTTGAGCCAGAGTCCAGGTCTGGTATGAGTGAGGTCCTCTTTCTACTCAGAAGCCACGCCAGTGTTTGAGTGGAACTTCCTCCATCAGATAGTCCAGGTATGGAACCCGGCAGTGGAACTCCCTGCAGAGAGGCTAGAGACAAGATCCATCCAGTTGATCCAGGAGCAGAAAATCTTGCCAGAATGGCACAGAGGGTTCACCTCCAAGGGCTGCAGCAGGAAGAAGTAGAACACAGCAGCCAGACTCAAGCCACACACACCTGGGCAAATTTGAACTTGGTTGATCTGGACCTGGTGCTTAGGTAATAACTCTGTCTAAGCTCCACACCAAAGGTCAGAAGACAGTGGTATACAAAATGACAAAGAGAAGGAACAAAATGCATTCTAAGGCTCTAAGCCCACCCAGAACAAATGCAGGATA
>NW_004524647.1:1311077-1315703 GCF_000260255.1 Octodon degus
AATTATCTATTAGATTTTATCAGAACTACTTGAAACAGTTATACTATACAGTAAGAACGACTATGATGAATCATTTTTAATGCTGCCCTGAGTATGTGTGCTATAGTATTTTTCCAAAAATCACTTCTCTGTCATCTTAAGAGGATGAGCCTAGAAAGCTATATTGGAATCTATAAATGATTCACTGTCTCCCAAAGAATCAAATAAGTATTGATATTGGTCATTTTTATCCACTTAGTACTCAATAGGCTATTACGACCACACTAGTATCAGACTAGATGTTTTAAGTATTATTGTGTGAATTCTTCTTCTTAGAATCATTAATTGGGTGTAGGGGAAGCAAGTCTGATACCTCTAGTGTAAGACAACTTTGCAACTTAATACCACATTTCCTAAGCAAATATCCTCTAAGTTCAAAATAAAAGTTTTAAAATTAATTTATACATAATAAACTTCCACACTGTTTCATAGGTTTCTGTGACTTCTAGATTCATAATCCAGCAGAAAATAACTTGCATTTAATAATACTTTAGAAAATGAAAATTTAGTAAAATAGGCACAATAGATGATCCCATTGCAGTGATAATGGTCACCTTTACTTTCTGCATATGACATGTTCTAAATCAATTGTAAGTTATACCAAGCAGCACCCAGTGCTTATGTAGCACCTACTAGACACTGTAGAAAACATATACAGTGAAACATTATGTTTATGTTTCAGTGGACAATGGTGCAGTGGTAGTGACCAAATTATAAGCAGAAATTTTATATCACTGAAGTATGTATACTGACAGAGACACAGGCATTGAATTTGTCTGGAAGTAGTCCAGGGAAATTTAACTAATTGAGGGGAAACTCAGAAATGGTATATACTACATTGCTAGGTCTATGTGCTGCTTAAGGAAAAAGCAATCTATAAAGGTGCTATCTTTCTCTCCACATAGGTTGGAAGCAATTTGAATACAATACATTAAATTATCTAAATTTCATCATAAAGAATCTGAGAAGGATTTAGTTAGGTAAAAACATGGTGAAGTAGAAAGGCATATCCAGCTAAACAAAAGGGGGCAAGCAAAGACTTCAATGCAGAAGAATCATCAAGAATGAATGCAGAAAATCATCAAGAATTGACTCCTAATAAAGTCTGAAGCATTAGATGCAAGAGATCAAGCTACTGGTGCATCTATGGCATGATGATGGGGTTCCATGCAAACCAATGCTTCTCATATGCCTCTTTCCTTGTATGCTCTCTATTCTTGATATCAGTATCTTTCATACATGTTGTAGAGGATAGTAGAATGTGAGCAAACAGCTAAGGATGCCAAACATAAGTGGAAAGGAAGAACCATTCCATGATTGCACCATAGCTCTTTGATACATATATCACATCAGAAAGCAATCCAGAACCAACATACATAAATGAGAAAGTAGGATGCCAGCATGTTAAAACCAAGATTTCTGAGGTTTTCAATACAACAAAGGTTAGTATAAGTCGACTCTCACTGTCGTATCAGATGGTACTTGGTTGGAAATATAAGAGTGTTTGTATATATTATTCTTTCATTGAAGTACATCACAACCAGAAATGTACAGAATTTTTGAGTACACAGGCTGAAGAATTATAATAAATAAATATTCCTATGATGTCTATCTTGATAAAGAAAAGAGGACAAAGGGGTTGGGGACTTAGCACAGTAGCACAATCACATGCCTGGAAAGCACAAGGTACTGAATTTGATTCCTAATATCCCTCCCAAAAAAGGATTATCAGTGGACTAGCTATTCTGCCTTTATCCACTCATATTAAGGATAGCCTTTACTCACATTTTGAGATAGATTAGTTCCAAGTTTTTGTAAATGTAAAAACCGACATTACATGCTCTGTTATGTGTGGATTCTTTCATCATGTTTATGAGATCCATCCCTATGAAATTTAAGATACTTCATTAATTTTATTTACATATGGTTTTTCATGTTTTGAATGAATCACAAATTATACTACTACTGTTTCATTGTTTCCAGCTATTGTTAATTAAAGCTAATGTTGTTATGAACATCTTAAAGAATGATTTTTGGTAAACATGCATTTCTAGTATATATGGAAAGACACCTCTCTCTATATATAGATATCTATCTATCTATCTATCTATCTATCTATATATATATATATATATATCACACATTATGCCTATGTTCAGCTTTAGTTGATGATGCAAAATGATTTTCTAAAGATATGATACATAACTGAATATTATTCATCTATAAAACAGGATCAATTTGAATATTTTCTTGGCATACAGGTACAACTAGAGAACATACTCTTAAGTGAAGTAAATCAGACCCACATGCATGAACATTGTATTATCTCCTTAGTGTAAGAACCTGAAAGAGAAAAAATGCAATCTGAGTGGTACAATAGACACTGGGAAAAGGGAATGAACTTATTCAAAAAGAAAGAGTTACGAATTGAGGAGGACAGAAGAGGGAGTGGGGCAAAGAGATTTATCTAGGTATGTAAGCAGGATGGTTTGGACAACTGTACTGTGCTGGTCTATTGAAAGGACCAGTTAGTGCTTAATTTGTTTTGCTCTTTTATCAATTGTTTGTGCCTTTTATCTTCTTAATTTCTAGTACATTTCTTTCTGTTTTCTTTCATTTTTGAACTTTACATGCATATATCTGATAATATGAATAACTGGTTGGAAGACCACACTACATATTACAACAAATACTGTGAAATTTATATCACTTTGTTAAGTGAAATTCTGCATCATTTATAATTTTTCTGTTTTAATTCTAATTTGTACTCTCTTTAAAAAATAAAACATTAAAAACTGTGGTTCAAATCTCTTCTCCATTCAAAAGTTTCTTTCGATTGTTCTATATCTTTGTCAATATTTGCTATTGGACTATTATTTTCAGATAATCTGGTTGGCATGCAGTGGTTTTAATTTTCCTTTGGGTTGGTAAGCTTGATAAATTTTTCAGATATTTCTGTTCCATTTATGTGAAGTCTACTGTCCATAATCTGTCCAGATTTGGCACATCATCTGTCTGGCTCTTTATTGTGGAATTGTTCTAAAGGTGCCATTGAAGACTGTGGAACCAATTGCAACATGAAGCCAATGTCAGGAAATGCGTAGTCACTATCCATGGAAAGGCTTTAACTTTTAGGCAATCAAGGACATTAATCCTTTAATGTAACCACTACAAAATTGCTTATTTTTGTAAGGGTTAATACAGACCATATTTTGATCATGACAAATCCATCCTCTTTCTCCGAATGCATTTAAACAAATCTGAATTTGTTGTTAAGTTCCTCAGTGCCATTTGGGTCCCCAGCTGCCAGGACCACAACTCCAGTGACTAGTGAGGTCAGGTTTTTATGGTGGAAGAGAGTAGGCTATTGGAGGCCTGGTTAAACCCTTTTCAGCCAAATTCAGACAATAACATAGATTTAGAAAGAGCGGTTCTCAGACTATCTTTAACCGGAGCTGATTAAATGTAATCTTTCCACTTTATAATTCATAATGGGTGCCTTATTAAAATGTTAGAATTTTGATGGGCACTAGTTACAAAGTTTATGAGGAAATGTAAAAAAAAATAAAAAAGCAAGTTCAGTTTGTGCTCATACTAGATTTGCATTAAGAAACATATTAACAAGGATAATCAAAGAACAAATTTTCACTTGTAAAACAAATCTAGCCTTATAAGAAAAGTAAATGTAAGTATAGTCTTAGAATCCTTTTTTAACATGCAAACCAACATAAATTACAATCTGAGTAGAATACCTATCATATAAATATACCATAAACCAAGCATTACAGTTTGATAATTCAGACATATTTTAGTTATTATTGACTTTTTGTGTGTGATAACATTACAATTAAAATTTCTTAGACACATCAAGCTCTAACAGAATACAACTTCCAGTACAAACTGTTACATGCTGTAAAACAGTCTTTCAGAAATTACAGAAAAATAAGGTCTTTCTATAGAAAAAAGCACTTTAAGAAATTCGCCACCATTAAACCAGCACTCCAAATACTTTCAGGCATATTCCAGGAAAAGACAATGAAGCCAAAGATACGAAAGCGTCTAGTGAAATCAACATACCAGGTAGGGCAAGCAGTTAAGGAGAAGGGAAACAATGGGATCAGCAATAGGAAAATAATTCAATGATAGGAATAAGTCCTTACTTTTCAGAAATAACTCTCTGTGTGAGTGGTCTTAATTCCACAATCTAAAGACTCAAATTAGCAGATTAAATAAAAAAGAAAGCAGTATGCTATATGCAGGAAACATATTTCATCCAAAAATAAATTTATCGACACAAAAGCAAAGACCAAAAACCAGTACTCCATGCCAGAACAGTCTGAAAAAAAGACAGCAGTAATGATCCTACTTCTTGACAAAAATTTAAACACAGAAATGATCAGAGGAGGCAAAACAAGTCACTATGTATTAGTTAACAGAACAAACAAAGAGGAAGAGATAACAATTTTAAATATATTTTCACCAACCAAATAACAGATCACTTAACTTCATTTTAAAAAATAAACCTACTAGAAATAAAATAGCAGATACTAACACAATAGCAATGGAGGAATTCAATATCCCATTATC
>NW_004524647.1:1315803-1338853 GCF_000260255.1 Octodon degus
TTTCTCGAACCTACCAAGAAAGAAATTAGGTAAATAATGTCCTTCACAATGGAATCAAGAAAAATTAAATATACTTAGGAATTTACTTAGCCACTTCTACAACAAAAGTTACAGTATTCTGGTGAAGGAAAGAAAATGATATCAAAAAATCGAAAGCCATCCTCTGTTCTTGGGTAGGTAGAATAAAAATGGCCATGCTTTCAAAACTAAGGTATATATTTAATTCAATCCCAGTCATTATAGAGACCACATTTTTCACAAAACTACAGAAAACAATTCTGAAATTCATATAGACCCAAAAGAGACCCAGAACAGCAAAAGCAATCCTGAGCAAAAAGATGAACCTGGGAAGCATTAACTTTCTGAACTTGAGGTTATATTAAAAAGCTACAGTGATTTCAAAAAATTACAAGGTACTGGAACAGTAGCAGACATATGGATCATTGTAATAGAATAAAGGATGTAGAAATTGCATCAGGCACATTCACCCACCTGAAGTTCCACAGAGAGGCCAAAACCTTGGACTGGAGGAAAGGTAGGCATTTTAATGAATGGTGCTGGGAAAACTAATTATCCAAATGCAGATGAATGTGGGCTGGCCAGATAGCTCAGTGGACTGAAGTGCCTGCTTTGGCAGAGTGCAGCAGCCAGAGTTCAATCACCAGCGTGCCATGCCAGGCCCGCCCAGCGCTGAGACTATGATTGAGACTGGGCGTTGTGGCTACTCCTGAAATCCCAGTTCTTGGGAGGCTGATCACAGGGAGATCACTATGAGTCTGATCTATGTAGTGAGACCCTGTAGACTCTGTACTAAACACCTTAAAATAACTAACTAAATAAATAAATCAAAAATAAATGCAGAAGAATGAATCAGACCCAAATCTCCAACCATGTACTATACAAAAATCAAAACAAATCAAAAATCTAAGTGTCAAAACACAAATTTTTAACCCGCTATATGATAAAATGGATAAAACTCTTAAAATCATAGATGTGGGCCAGGGCTTTCTGAACAGAACTCCAGTTTCACAAGAAATAATATCAGTAATGAAAAATGGGGTTATATCAGATTAAAAATCTTCTACTCAGGGAAGGAAGCAAAAGAGGGAAGAACCTATAGATGAAATAAAACCATTTTTCTAGTAGTAACTCAAGCAGAGTATTATTATTTAGAATAGTGATGGTGAACATACTGCATGCATACTGAAAAAAAAGGAATATGGTCAAGAAAACAAATAATAACAAATTCTGCCAGGCTGCTACAAAAATGGAACTCCTCTCCACTTTTAATGGAATGTACACTAGTAAAACCAACATACATATGAATAAGAGAGATTTTTAAAATCCCAAAATTAGAAATTCCATTCAACTCAGCTATTTCCCTTCTACATATTTTCTAAAATGTGTTAAAAATAGCATATTACAGCAATACATGTGTATCCTTGCATATAGCAGCACAGTTTGAAGAGCTACATCTTGAAAGTAGACTATATAACTGTCAACACATAAATGTATAATGGAAATATATTTACATATGACAGAGTTTACTCTGGTAAAAAGTATAACTTGAGTCATCTATAGAAAAATTGTTGCAATTTGAGGCCAAAATATTAAATTGTTGCAATTTAAGGCCAAAAAATTAGATGCACAAGCTTAAATATCACATGGCTCTTCCAATATGAGAAAAATAAAATATAAATAAATTTAAAAATAGAACAAAAGATATGTGGGAAATACAGACAAATGTTTTGCCAATGGAAAAGAGATCAAGAGATGGAAGAAGTAATAGGTGAAAAAGGGGAAGTAAAAGGAATCACAATGTCATGTGCATGTACCAATTATTATGATGAACACAATTATGTATTGCAAATGTATAAATAAAAGAATAAAAATAAATTAGAAAAGAAACATGCTGCAAAGACTGGCAAAAATCATTATTTGCAAATTATGACTATAGAATATATTGATGGGAAATTTACCTTTTTAAAGAATGAGCTTGGCAGTGCTGTTTAATATAAATTTGATATGTCAAATAAATTGCAATATTTATAAAATAACCATTAAAATGTATTGTCTAAAACTTTTACAACATACATTCCATTAGCAAGAGTAATAGTGTACATGTAACCAAGGAAGAAATATAAAATAGAATTCTGGATCCTTTTGTTATTGGAAAAATTATAAAATTTATGAAAATTGAATTAACTAATAAAATAATCTATGTGCATAGATTAGGAACATTAGTGAACACATCAAACTGTCCCTAATTTGAAAAGAAAATTAAATTCTAGTGAAAATCATATCAGGGTCGTTTTGAGTGTGTGAACTTGACATGGCGATTTTATAATTCTCATGGAAATGAAAGAGCAATGAATACCCATGTTATTGCTGAAAAGAAAGTTAGGTGGCAGAAAGAAATGCTGTTAGTGACTATTAACAATCCCTTTAAAGCCATACTAATTGAGTCTATGTAGTATCAATAGACAAACAGATTAGCAGAACAGAATTGATGAATTCAGAAACAAATCCATACATATACACAATTATATGTACAAAACTTAAGAACAGGCATTTGGAAAGATTTATAGCAATTTGGCACTATATAGCATCCAAATGCAAGATATCAAATATATACTTCTTTAGTAGACTAGGGATTAAAACAAAATCAAAAGCAAGTTGGTCTTTCATTATTAAGTATTTGCAGAAAATTAAAAGTAATCCTTAAAAAACAAATAGCACAAAATGGTGTTTCTAGATACACCAACAATACAGAACATTGCAAATCAAAATGACCTAAGATAATTAAGACGAGACCAATTTTGAATCATTGTATCAGCATGAAGAAAGAGTAGACTACAAATGTGTTAAAAGAGATTGCAAATGACCCCACCCTGATGACACTGATGAGGGTGGGACTGGTGCTCACTTGGTCTAATCACACTGTGAAGCAAGATCATGGAGTCATTGATCTCCAAGACCTATTGTGGAAGAGCCAGAAACATGCTGCTCTAATGTCCTGGACGTGCACCATATGTTCACAAGTCCAGGGAAATAAGTACATAGTCATGGACTCATAAAGCATCAAAGCTGGAGAGAATCCTTCCAGGCTTGAAGTTTTACTCTGTTGTTTTACAGCAGAGAGATTAACACTGTGAGATTGAACTATTAATCCTAATACACCTGCTCCATATTCTAGTGGAACCAGGACTTTCAATTCCTGAGACATATGAGGCTTCTTCTTGCATCTTAAATAGATTAGTAAATGTATGAACTCCCTACAATAAATGCCATCATTGTGTACTTCAGATTTAAACTAATAAAAATTAAATTTTAAAAACTTAAAGTAAAAAGAGAAAAAATCTGCAAATAGGAGTATAAAAGGGTTGTACATAAAGACTTTGTATTCATATAAACACAAACATACAAAAAAGAACCTAACTTTCAGAAAAACAGTCCCATTTATCTGGTATGAATATACTGCCAGAATTGCTACAGGACAGATAACCACAATTTCTATGACCACTAAGTGGAAAAAGATGGTCCCATCAACTGAAGAAAACACCACCAATTCTAGCCCACCCATCAATCAAAAACTCCTTCATTTTCAAGGTAAATGTGTATACTGAGGTCAAAATATATTGATGCTTAAACAACAAATTACAACAAATCTATTCAGGCCCATCAGTATCAAAGCAGATTGTTTGTAAGGTTTAACATTGATAGTTATGAACTTCTGTGTTCTCAGGGCCTCCGCTCATCACTTTAATCAATTACACGTCCGTCCTTTTTCTTTCCAATGTTGGAAATCAGAAGATATGAGAAGCAGGATTCCTGGCTGAGACAGATCAAGATAACTGTGAAGTGAATCCCAGAAAAACAAAATCCCGTGAGAGGACAGTCTACACAATTGAAATAACTAGATTGAAGGACAAATATGAAGTACTTAACTGGGTGCAAAATCTTTCAAATCTACTTGAGCTTTACATAAACACTTTTAAGTAAGATTATCATTTCTGCTTTACAGATGAAGAGATGAATGCCTGTAGCTAACAGCTACTAACATAAGATCTGAATTTAGAAATCCTATCCCTGAAAGCAATTGCTACCAGATCACTTAAACTCTTCTAAACCTCAGAAGGAATCCATAGGAATAAAAAGCAAAAACTGTTATGTTTTAGCCATTATGACTAGGAGAAAAGAATAAGAAAGATAAGAGCTTAAATTACAAAACATTCTCACAAATAAAGTGGACTTCTGAACCTCTAAAGGGTGTCTGGTTGCTTACATATTTGGTTGTATTAAAAAATATTCTAAGATATAGAGTGCTATTCTTACCACAATTTACTACAGTCACCAGTACAATAAATTCAAAATTCAGTGTTGCTGTGGACACTATAAATTAAGTGAGACCCAGAAAAATGTTTTGGGAAAGTAGAAATGTTTTTATTGTATCATAATCTTTACATATCTTTTACCATGTGACTTGAGGTAGACAAAATGCATTCTCCTGGCTCATGAAATCAGAATTGGCTATGCAAGTTCCCTAAACCATTGGGCCATCAGGTAGACTTCGTTTAAGCCTCATAGTTACATTCAAGACAGAGCATCAAAGGACTTAAGAACATTATTCTACAGGTAGTAAATCAGATATACTTGGACAGTACATGAAATACAACCAGGAAGAACACATGTAGCAAATATGAGCCCAATCCACCACTTGTAGCCCATCTGCTTAGCTGAGTCAAGCCTAGAATGTCACAGTCAAACTGGGCATTGATGAGAATAAATGTTTATTGTTGTATGCCATTGAGCTTAGTGTCAGTTTGTTGTATAGCTGTACCACACCACTCTACACTGGTCCCAGATCCTGGGCAAGATGCTACCCACAGGGAGCCAGCCCTCTCTGGTCTTCTCTCACCCAAGACACCACTTGTAGGGAACTAGTCCTGATAGTTTGTCACCCTCACCTGGAGGAAAATGAGGATGAAAGACAGACACAGAATCAGTTTAGGATGCAGCCAGCCAGGGTGTTTTCCTTCTAGTAGGCAGAAGATCCCCAAGCTTCTGGCTCACCCTACTTTTATTCATTCAAACATAGGCACAAACAATTAAAGTATCACAGGATTTATTTACCTTCCTTTATCCATTAATTCATGTCCAGGTAAACAATCTGATTTCAGCTGTATTAACTTTTCCTTAGAATCAGCAACAACCCCATCCCTGCATCTTGCTTTTCTCTTTTGTGCCCATAGAAGAGGTCAATTAGGCTTCAAATCTCCTCTGTGCTATTATGGCAAAGAATAACTGATACAAAGGATAAGATTTACATTTGATAATGAATTGTGAGAGAGAAGGCAAGAAATGGCAAACTTGAATAGCTTAAGTGAAAATTAAAACATGTATGGGCTAATATATAGTTGGTAAAAACAAAATAGTGCAAGTAATTTGGAAAACAGTTTAGCAATTAATTTTACAAACTAACGTAGCTATTAAAATATCATCCAGAAACTATATTCTTGGGCATTTATCCAGAAAAAAAGTATGCATAATGATCCCAAAACCTTCAGATGCATTGGTACAGCAACTTTATCCCTCATATCCAAAAATTGCAAACAACATTGCTTTATCTCACTGTCTGATAGTGAAACAAACTACATGTGTCAATATACAGTACTGTAATGGTACTGGACAATCAAAAGGAATAAGCCAGGTGTAAGTTTCGAAAATTTTCAGGGAAGTAAAGTTCAATGTAAACAACCAAACCCTAAAAGTTGGTTATACTGTACTAGCCCATTTATATGACATTGCAATACAAAATTGGAGAAATAGATCAGTTGTTCTCAGGGCTAGGGAGGAGAACAAGGAAAGGAGAAGGAAATGGTTGTGATCACAAAAGGACAACATGAAGTTCCTTACGGTGATGGGACTACTCTACATCTCCACTGTGTCAGTATCTTCTTTGTGTCCTTCCTATGATACCCTTCTACAGTTCTGTAAGCTATTGCATTACTATCAGGGGAAAATATATAAATAAAATTTACATAGATCTATCTGAATTATTTCTTAAAACTTAATTCAATCTAGAATTATTTAAATGTAAACTTTAATATTAAAATGTTTGCTGGTACACTAACTTGTGGATAAGATAAAGGTATTAAATGAGTATATATTTTTATTTCATGAAAAAATAACACAGCGTTTAGTAACAAGAGAATAACAATAGTTAATACACTATGTATCATCTTCAAAGTAGTTATTCAGAATAAAAGACAAAAACCAAAGAGATTCCTACAAAAAAATAAGAAACAGTATGCACCAAGAGAAGCTACTAGCATAAATGAGACAAAATAGGTATTTTTAAAATACTATCTCATCTCTCCTTTTGCATTTTCTCTAAGGCCAAATGTCACTGACTGCTTCTGATTGTGGACCTACTAGTTTGAGAAAACAGTGCTTTTCTTTACTAATTTTTCCAACAGAACTACTGAAATTGAGTCTCATTAAACCCATTTGAATGCCATTGTAATTCCAGAACCAAAAATAGAAGTCAGAGGAATCTATACACTGATTGACAAGAACTGCTCACAAGCCTTTTCCTGGAACATGCATAGGTCAGGTACCTCATGGAATTAGTCTGGGAAGTGTCCTCATGTCCTGTCAGGAGGCCTAAATCTCAGGCTGGCAAAAGATCAAAGCTACATTAAAGGAGGCAGCAAGTGGGTCTGAGCCTACAGAAAACCTTATACAGGAGTACTATTAAGAAAAAATGATAACTGATAGCTTTTTATTTTATGGATATAAAATGTAACCTTTAAAGGGAAAATGAAAGATAATGCAAAAGGAAAAAAAGCAAACTGTGCTTTGAATCTTAGAGCCTTCGGCACTGATTGTTTTTTCCTTATGATCCCCATCCAAATACATACACATTGCTATTACTTCAATGCTGCTGTGAACAGAAGATTTTCAAGTCTGTTTTTTATCTTACATAATATGAAGCAGTAAAACTATTTTATTTCAGTCTTTATATCCATCAGCTCTAGTGACTGCAGAATGCTCTATTCCAGGTGTATCTCATCCTCAATGATTCCCCTACTGACATATTCTCAGATTATTTTCAAAGCACAGAGGCTATGCTTTGAGAAATCTATTATATTTATGCATGCTTCTTTTTTCAACTCTGAAGCATGTAGTTCTGGCTAGGATTTCAACTATAATTCTCTATATAAGTGACATAGTGTGCACCATGAGAATATATTGTTTCTTATGACTTCCCAAGTCCAGAAATGGGCAAATAGTCCAAAGAAGACCAATCACAACCATTCTCCAGGATTTTTGTTTTGGACTGAAGCTGTAGAATGTGAACTAGTACTTGTTTCCAGTCCTCTTTCTCTGAACCTAATAGAAAACACATCTCTGTGAGAGGAGAGAAAGGCAGACAATGCAGATCAGCAGAGCTGAAAACAGAAATAGAGCTGATAATTCAGAGAGTGGCCTAAGAACTGAACTATGGGATCCATCCTTACATGAAACCATATATCATGTGACTATCTCATAACAAACGGTAATACAATTTTATGTACTTCAAAATAGTTTCAACAAATTTGACTTTCCTTTGCCCAGCTAACTATAGCAGTGATGCAGAACCTTTTAGAGCTTTCAGTGGTGCAAACAGCACGCTGCAGCACGTATGCCAAATGTTTGCCACCACTGGCTTACACACTTTGGGTAAGGACAGTGATATTGTACTAGGAAAATTATTTGCAGTAAGTTTCATACCATGCTTTAGTAATCTCATTATTTCAGGCATGTGTTCCAGAAGTTTAAAGGTCCATTCTAGTCTTGGCAACCATTAAAAAAAGAATATGTTACAGACATTCATTTCAAAAAATGCTGACATTATTTATCAGCACCCAACTAACAAAGAACAAAACCAGTCTTCAAAGACTACCTATATCAAAACAACTTGTACGCCACAATAAATAATTGCAGAAGGTGTCCACTCCAGGCTTACTGAAACAGAATTTTGGGGAGTAAGGATGAGGAACCTACATGTGAAAGTGATTGCTACTTGGCATATATAAAATGACAGTGGAGAACTACTGAACCACAAGATTGTCTTGCTTCCTCATTCAGTTCAGAGCACTACTGAATTATAGGTATAATTAAGAAAACTACCTCTGGAAAGTTTAATGTAATACAAATCACCTACACATTTTGTTAAAATGAAGGTTCTGATTCAGGAGGCCTGACTGTGACCATGATTCTGCATGTTAAAAATGATGTTCAGAAAATTCATATTCTAATGCTTCTGAAGACATTTGAGCATCAAAGGGACATATTAGACACTGCAAGCAAAGATAAATTGAATTTAAAATATATTAAAATATCAATTGAAGTGAAAATGTTGTAAGACCTGAGCAGTGATCTGCATGGTGACAGAAATAGGAAGAAAATAGGGAAACACAGGTACCCAGTTGAAATCTTCTGCCCCTAAAAATAATCAGTTTTATATCAGAAAGATCATAATTCATTCATTTCTGGACCTTTGTTTTCCTGTACATCAATATAGAAAGCTGCCAGTATTGCCATTTAGAATTTAGCCAAGTTTCATTTAGTAAATTCAAGATTCTGGTTCAATATTTAATGACTACAGTAGAAAAAAAAGCATGCAAAAACTGGGAGACACAATCTTAATATAAATCAAAAGCATATTATCTTCATTTTTGGGGGTAAATATACCCACTCCAGTGTAAATGTACTTTCTTTTTAAAAAGATCTTTACTTTATGGGTATACTCTTAATTGTTTAAATAAAAGTCATTCCCTGGACGATTCACTGCCATTCTTGATTTATCTCAAGAATAAGAAATCTTCTGCCCCTAAAAATAATCAGTTGTATATTAGAAAGAAAGGGATAAGAAATAAGAAATAAGAAAAAGAGGATTTCTGGCATCAGCAGACAAGCACACACATATACACACACATATACAAACACACCCACATGTGTGAGGCATATACAAACAGCAGTGTAAAGGACTGGGAATGTTTTACTCATATCTGATATGTGCTTTAGGCATCACTTTATACTCAAGAACAAGACAAGGATGACAACTGCCACCACTCCAATTCAATATAGTTCTAGAAACATTAGCCAGAGGAACTAGACAAGAGAGAGAAATGGAAGGAATAGTGCTTGGAAAAGAAAAAGTGAAAATATCGTTATTAGCAGATGACATGATATTCTACATTAAAGACTCCAAAAACTCCACCAAGCAACTTGTAAACTTAATAACTAATTAAGTAGCAGAGCAGGATACACAGTAAACACTCAAAAATCAATAGTGCTTTTGTACATAAGAAAACACATCAAGAGAAAAATTAGAGAAACCACACATTTCACAATAATAACCAAAAAATTGAAATACTTAGGAATCAACCTAACAAAGGAGGCAAACAATTTATACAGTGAAAATTATAGTATTCTGCAAGAAGAAATGGAAGATGATTTCAAAGAATAAAAAGATATCCCTTGCCCATAGATAGGCATTGAGAAAATGGCCACACTACCAAAATTCTTATAAAGATTCAATGCAAGCCCCAACTAAAATAACATTAGGATATCTCACAAATCTAGAAAAAGACATTCATAAAATTCATATGGAACCTGGAACCTAGAAGAGACCTACAATAGCAAATGCAATTCTGGGCAACAAAGGACAGGCAAGAGGCATTACAATTCCTTACTTGAAATTATACTACAAAGATACTTTTATAAAAATCACTATGGTACTGGGATGAAGACAGATCTGAGGATCAATGGAACAAATTAAAAATGTAGATATAACAACAAACACATACAGTTCCTTATCTTTGACAAAGGGGCCAAATATGTTCACTAGAAGAAAGATAGGCTCTTTAGCAAAACGCATGCAAAATTGACTTTCTACATGCAGAAGACTAAACCTGAACCCTATTCTATCACCATGCAGTTAACTAAAGTAAAAATGGATAAAAGATTTAAATATTAAAGAAGAAACACTAAATTTACTGGAGAAGAAAGCAGGTAGAAATCTAGAAGACATAGGGATAGGTAAAACAAAAACCAAACTGCAAAGGAAATACTTCAAAGAATCAACAACTGGTATCTCATCTTTTTGAAAAATTTCTGAACATCAAAAGAAATCACCTTCAGTACAGTTGCTTAGTTCACAGGTATCAGCATATATAGTTAGATAGGGTGAGAATCCTACCAATTATCTGCTAGTTTAAAAAACTTACTGAATATTTTCAGGATCATCGCCTTAAGCACCTTTTGCATATAAATGTGGCATCCACTTAAATATAAAGAAAGCCTTTGAAAAACTGGTCAAAAACATTATAAAAAAAAGTAAAAAGAAGAAAAGGATGCCATATATTAAGTGGCATCCACTTAAATATAAATAAAGGCTTTGAGTTTATCAGTCTTTATAGCTGAGTAATACTCCATTGTATAAAAATACCACATCTTTTTCATCCATTCCTCAGGTGACATGTATCTTGGTTTTTTTCCAAGATTTGGTTATCACAAATTGTGTTGCTGTAAACATAGGTGCACATATATCACTATGATATGACATTTACATTTCCTCTGGGAAAATTCCTAGTAAGGGCATAGCTGGTTTCAATGGGATTTCCAGTCCTAGTTTTTGAAGGAGTCTCCACACTGATTTCCATAATGTTTGCACCAGTCTACTTTCCCACCAGCAGTGGAGAAGTGTTCCTTTTCCCCCACACCCTCTCCAACATTTGTTGTTGTTTGGTTTCTTTATGATAGTCATTCTTTCTGGTGTGAGATGGTATCTCAGTGTTGTTTTAATTTTCATTTCATGGATGGCTAGTGACGTGGAACATTTTTTCATGTATTTATTAGCTTCTAGAATTTCTTCCTCTGAGAAGTGTATGTTCATCTCAGATGCCCATTTCTGGATTAGACCAATTTAATTAAAGACCCAGTCCAAAAAGGGGCACCTGAAATCAATAGACATTTCTTAAATGAAGAAATAGAAATGGTAAATAAATAAATAAAAATATTCAATATCATTGGTCATTTGAGAAATGCAAGTTAAAACAATGCTGATATTCTATCTCTTTCCAAAAAGAATGACTATTATCTAGAAACCAATCAATAACAAATTCTTGGTCCTGTTAAAGCCAGCTATTCCTCTTCTTGGTATTTTTCTAGAAGAACTTCAAATAATAAATTTGTACTCATGTTTATAGCAACACAATTTATCATAGCTAAACCTTGGAAATCATCCAAATGCCCATCAACTGAGGAATGCATAAAACAGATGTATTATTTTTGCACATGGTCTATTACTCAGCTATTAAAAAGGATAAACTCAAGTCTTGTGTAGTAGAAGGATACAACTAGATACCATACTCATAGGTGAAAAAAAAAATCAGATCCGGAGGTGTGAACATATTTTCTCACTAGTGTGAGAATCTGAAAGATTAAATAAAATTTGAAAAGTAAAATAGGGTAAAAGGGAAAGAATCTGTTCAAATGGAAGGAGCATATGGGACGAGGAAAAAGAAAAAAGAAGGAAGGAAGAGAAAACATATATTTATATTTATATGCAGGATAACCTGAATAATTTTACTATTTATTTTTATCTGTCTATTAAAAAGAGAAGTTAATCCTTAAATTTTTTCTTCTTTTTTGCTTTTTTTATAATGTTTCTGGCCAGTTTTTCATGCTTATATCTGGTAATCTGACCAAAAACTTTGAAGACAACAATGTGCAATACAACCAGCACTGTTGAATTCCTGTTATATTTTTTAGTGAAATTTTGTACCATTTCTGAAGTTGTTTTATTATTTTTTATTTTCTTTGAAAAATAAAAAAGTGTGACTTCTGTTTGAGGCTGTTTTGCTTGTCTATCAGCAGAGAAGGTTTGTTCCTTTTAGGAGGCATTTGCAGAGACACAAATTTCATTCAAAGGTCTTGCCAGCCGCTCTTGTGTATGAGTATACAGAGTTGAGCACCCCCGTGCTAGCAAATAACGAGCTGATTTCCTAGCTATACGTGATTCTTGTAAGACAATAATGGCAAATTTTATTGTGCAAGTAAAGGCACAGGCAGCTTGTTCTTGTGGAAGTAGTTTCTACTCTTGAAGCTTTATGATCACCACAATGTAGAACAAGCTAGGCTGGAACTGCACCAGTATGGTGGACAATGGAACAAGAGGTGACAAGCAAGACTTCAGCAGCTACTCTACACTCAAACACGAGGCTCTGTGCTAGCATGTATACGACACCTTGAGCCTTCTTTCTCTTAAACATTAGTGAGGGAAGTGATAGAAAATAGAACTTTATATTCAGGGCTTTGAGTTCAGTGAAAGACTTTTGTCCATACTCTTTCTTGTCTACCTGAATGGTATTAGGCAATAACCTATACAATCTAAGCCTCAATTTCCTTATTTATAAAATGGGTGTTCTATTTATTCTTGCCTTTCAAGGAGATTTGGTGAACACTGTTGAGATAAATTACACACAGTGCTCAGTAGAATATATATGTATGAACTCATTATAAATTGTATTTTGATTAGAGAGAAAGACCTCAATCACAGGGAGAGTATCTGACTTGGACAGAACTCAGACCTTTGATCAGTTTTATATACTCACAGAAGTAACTTTGCGTTCAAGCTACATCCCCCCTGAGCTCGTAGCCATTCATCCCAAGTCTTACTTGCTCATGCTATTTTTGTTACTGAAGCTTTCCTCTTTTATTTGTTTTACACAATTATAGAAAGATTGGCATCAAAAGCTTATATTCTGAGGGCAAATATACCTGCTGAGTAGAGCTCATTGTTCCAGGCTGTCATCCTTTTGTCTTTTGCCTCATCACTGGACATTAATCATACCTTCTAGCCTCACATCTCTGTGATGTTGATTAGTATACTGTCCCCAGCTTTCTGGCTAATGAACATGTTGTACAGATGGAGCTCCACAGGGCACCTCTAGAGAGGAACTTTCCTCTCATACCATATACAGTCTCCCCACCTTATTTTACAAGTGAGTAAACAGGTCGATCTCTAAACAAGTTAGATGTCTACATAATATTATTACATGATTAATGAGCACACTTACATCTAGGTTTTATATTAAAATCTGTTAAGTAAAGAAGTACAAGCATTAATAAGCAATGCTCTGCTGGGAATAAAATCTAATAGGTAAAAAAGTCAGTTGCTCAGGCTTTTAATAGACATTATGATAAATTCTGGAACAGTAACAAAGATGTACAAGTGCCTGGTTATTTGACCTCCAAGAAGCTATGAACCAGGTTTGGGCAGCAGCCATTCCTTGGTTTTTGTTACTCTTTATCAAAATGATTTACTTTAAAAACACTAAGGAGCACCAGGAACTGCAACAGAGAATGTCCCGTAATGCCCCATTATCTTGTGATCTCTTTGGAAAATGAAGTGCCTTTGTTTAATTTAGTCCCAGGTTGATCAACAAGCACTTGAATACTGCATGAATATGAGTCTTCTTATAGTCAGCTTGATCTACACATGGAAGATGTGGAGGTGAAGCATGAGTGGCCAGTGTCCAAGCACGTTTCATCATGTCTGCATTTTATAGGTATGGGTAAGACAGCCTCATTTTTATGTGTTCCCCCACCTCAGTCTGCAGAAAGGCAACCTGCAGAAAAGCTGAAAATTCTTCACTGAGTGCCAGCTACATACTAGTTGCTGGAGTGCTGGTAGTGACAAGTCAGTGCACACACACATCACATATGTGAGTAAACATTTCCAAAGATCCAGCATGAATGACAATGCTCTTAAATTCAGTTAATATTTGTTATTACAAAAGCAACTAATATTGGAAAGGAAGATTTTTCTTAGAGTGTAAACCTGGAACCATACATATTTTTTTCTTTTGTATTAAGATTTTCGGTGTAGTCTTTGTCCAAGTAAAACCATAGTATCACATGACTGGTTTATCAAAGTCAACTTCTGGCACAAGGTAACTAATCATATATTTTACTTAGTTTTAAAATTATTTTTCTTCCTTCTTCACTGCCCCATTAATGTATTTGGTACAGAGTCTTAACGTGCAGCTCAGACTCATAGTGATTACCTTGTCTCACCCTCCTAAGTGCTAGGATTACAGCCATGCACCACCATGCCCAGTTTCTGTGGCTTGTTCAGTGTGCCTGGGGCTAAGGGGCCAGCATAGCATGTAATACCAGGGATCAAACCTGTGTCCTTCAGCTTTCCAGGTAGGTGCTTAGAACACCAAGCTATCTCCCATTACCCATCTCCTCTTAGATTTCATTTCTTTTTGACCAGCAGCAGAATAAGTTATTTGTTTTTAATGTCCTTATCAAGCTAATTCTAAGCACAAGTTAACAGACAGACTAACAGGCCAAAAACAATATAAAATACATAAGACAATTATACTAAATCAAAGTACCCTTTAAAATATATTCATCTAAATATCAAACGCCTTAGACAACATGGAACAGGTATTTTCCAACAATCATTGGTATTTAGACAGATATTGATGTTAAGTTCAACTTCCTGTGTTATATTATTAAGCTCTTCTGGAGGGTTAACAATGTAAATTTACAGACCAAAAAATTGGAGAAAAAGAAGGGCTACAAGGATAGCCAACATTCTGGCCCTAGACCTTCAAGGGCAGTGAGGACTCAGGACATAAGAGAACCTGTATTGTAATATCCTGTAATTCAGTGGTGTTCCAAATTTTCTGTTCAAAGAGATTATGGAGCCACAGAGGAAAGTGATCCACAATGTACAGTGTGCTTAAGGAGAAGCATATAGAGAGAAAACATTCTCTCAGGCTTTCACAGAGAGCAAATTGGTCAAGCAATGACTGTGAATCATCCATATGGCTGACACTGACAAAGGATCTACAAACTGTGGTACAGGGTTACAGGGTAAATCCTGAGGATATTTGACTGATCTTGTCAGATACAAAAGGTACATTTGTCATTTTATGTCTTACTTTATCTTGGTCTTAACCATCCAGCAGAAAATTATAAAAATGAGGCACAAAAAATAAAGCCATATTAATATGTTGAGCTGTAAAAGGTTCAAGTCAACAACTTCTGACATTGCCAGTCCTGTGGATAACCCACTGCTATTATTGTCTACTGGACCATAATGAATTATTTTGCTGAATTCACACACATACAATATTTTCATGATAATGGAATACCCATCTCTGACAAAACTAAAGAAAAGGGGGATATAAATAAAGGACCATTTTGTAGTGAATATATATATATATATATATATATATTGGTTAGCTTAGATATACAGCTACTTCATTTTCTTTCTTTTTTTAAATTTTATTTATTTATGTGTGTGTGTGTGTGTGTGTGTGTGTGTGTGTGTGTGTGTGTGTGTGGTCAGCTCAGCCCACCAGGGGGCGGGGCTGGCTGGCATGTGGTGCTGGGGGATTGAACCGTAGTCCCTGTGCTTTGCTAAGCTTGTTCTAAGTAGGTGCTTTAGACCACTGAGCCGTCTCACCAGCCCCTTCATTTTATTTCAATAAGAACAATTTGTAATAATTGTGTTTAGACAAAATATCATGTCTGCATCTTGTACTATGAATAACTACTATGAAGGCAACAATATGCAATGTGTTATTGTAACTGTTCTGCTAACATGTTTTGAAACTGTCTGATTGCTGTTTCCTTCTCAATAAAACTAATTTTTTAAAAATAAAAGACATTCATCATTCTGGATTACCCATTCAGATGTGGTTTTTAAAAAAGCTAATAGGAACACTACAGTATATATGGCAATGCTGTTTTATGTAATAAAGATTTTATTTTCACATTCACAGACACTATAAGCCAGACATCCTACCACTTGTGGAATGGTGAGTGCACAAAACAGCATGGTACATAGAATCACAGCAAAGCAGGAGTGTTTTTGACCTTAGTGACTCAAGTAGTATTCCCCTAAAGATAATATTAACATGGTTGATAACTGCTGTGAGCATGAAAAATTTGAAATTTTATATAAAGATAAATGTAGAGATTTGTCTTCTTTAAAACTGAGGTGCTCAGAACCTTATTAAGACTTTTGGCTTCAATTAGTTTAAAATGTCTATCATTTATATCTGCATAAAAAGCAATTTTTGTCTCAGGTGTTTGATTATTTTTGGGGGTGCCTCTGTGCATTCCATTTTGTTCCACTGACCCTCAGGCCTGTTTTTCTTTTGGTTTTTGTTTTGGTTTTGGTTTTGTGAGTACCATGCTGACTTTATCACAGTATCTTTGTAGTATAATTTCAAGTCTGGTATTGTTTTGCCCTCTGACTTGCATTTGTGTCCTAAATTGCTTTTGCTATTTTGGATCTCTCTTGCTTCAAATGAATCATAGGAGGGTTTGCTATAGTTCTATGAGGTATGCTAATATATTACCTCTATAGTCACTACTAACTGAAATTCTTTAGTCAGTTTTGATTGAAACATGGCCTTATAAGTAAAATTCAGCAAATATCAAGTCAATATATCAATTCAATACAGTCCAAAGATAGTTTTTAAGAGTTGAATATGGATTTTATGTAGCTCAAGAATATAGAAATGGGGCCAGTGAGCTAGCTCAGCAGACTAAGCACCTGATTAGGCAAGTGCAGGGACTGGGTTTCAATCCCCAGCACCACAAGTTTCATAGACCAAGCCCCATGGTGGACTGAGCTGGCTATGGAGACCTGGTGTATTGGCACACGTCTGTCATCCCAGTGCTGGAGAGGCTGAAAACAGAGGGTCACTACAAGTCTGAGCTGCATAGTGAAGCCCTGTACCAAATACATAAAAAAAAAAAAAAATAGGAAATAAAACTTAAATGTCAAAAGTAGTACTATGATTTACTAGCCGTGTGATATTTGGTCTCTAACATGAAGCTTTGTCCTGTATAAGGTGAGAATTGAAATATGCAAAGCATTCTTGGAAGATTATGTCCATAATCTATTTCTACAGATTACGTCTGTAGAAATAGTGGCTGGCAAAGTACCTACTTCACTGTGGGAACACCAGTCAAAGTCAAAGTAAATCCCACATAGTTTTGTGAACTTTTCATGAAATATTACCTTCCATTATATTTTTCTTAAGCCTTGATTTCAACGACATTTGCTTTTTCCAAGAAAAGATGTAAAATTCAAAGCAAATATATTTTTATCAATGACTAAGATCTCACTGTGGAAGATTGATGTTGCCAATAAGAGAAAATTGGAAAGACTGGAGGGCAAGTTGGCTTGGGGGTAATGATGAAAAACTTAGTTTCAGATACACCAAATTTGAGCAAACAGAGCCCTCTAATCCAGAGAACCATCAATATAGAGAGTAATTTAAGAGAAGAGTTGAAAATATCAAGAGATCACAGGGGAAGGAGCTTAAGGAAAAGCCAATAGCAGATTTGCACAATTAAGAGAACCATTAGGCTGATGGTTGTAGCTCTGTGGTAGAGTATTTGTTCAGCATCTGCAAGGCCTTGGGTTCCATCTCTACTATGCAGATAAATTAAAAAAAATGAATGAGTAAATAAATAAATAAAAGAAGGAAGCATTGTAAGGGAAGAGTGGGTGCAGTTTTGATCTACATGCACATCCGTACATAGAGATCTATGGTCTTTTAATATAAAGTCTGTTTAGATGGAGCTCCAGTGCCTGGAATTTTAAGAAGAACTGGCAGGCTTTTGTTGCAAAAAATGAAATATTGTGTAAATATTTTAGGGTTACAGGCACTGTGATTTCTGTCACAATTTAATTTAATTTTATGGTGGCATAAAAACAGTCATTAAAAAATACATAAACAAGTGGCTTTGGCTAAGGTGTAGTACAATCTAACAATAAAAAATTGGCAGCCTGCTAGATTTGACTGAGTGGATCTGGTTTGTTGACCCTTGTTTTAAATCAACGTGAGAACACTGAAATAGATTCTAGGAAGTCAGCACCACATTGCTGTGTTCTCTACACACCCCAAGCACCTCCTAAGGCACCCAGCACAATGTGTTTGCTCCTTCTCAACTGAGAGTTTACTGACACTGAGGAATCATTTGCACTGTAATATAAAGGGTTGGAAAATAGTATTTTGGAGGAAAAGCGAAAGAGTTCACTAATACCACAACTTAAGCACCTGTTGAAAAGTAAGCAAATATCTTCAGGCTTCAAAATAATTTCTGTATAATGAGGCAAATCTCAGCAGAAGATCTACATCAGTGTTTGTTTGTTTTACTTTTTCTTGGAGAAGTTACAGGTAACTGCATCATAAGGGTCACCTCTGTGTTGAAGCTGAGAAGTGAGCAAAGGCGAGCTATCTTTTTTGTTCCAAACCTCAAAGATGCCTTGTGTGAAAAGACAGCCATCATTCAGGATAGGGAAAGGGAGTAAGTGAAAGAGCTCCCACTCTACCAGACAGCATAGAAATGCCTACAAATGAAGTTGGGGATGGTGATATGTGCCTGTAATTCCAGCTACTCAGGAGGCTGAGAAAGAGGACTAAAAGTTGGTGGTCAACCCAAGAAACATAGGAAGACTTTGTCAAATCCTGAGTCTGTAATTGTTCTGAGCACCTAAAGGTCAGGAGAATCTTCTTCCCATGTGATAAGGATCCTCACCCATCCCAGCAGCATTCATGTTCATCTTCTCTGGGCTCTGAGGTACAATGACTATAGCAACTTTCTTCACTCCACCACCTTCACTCCTCCCCACCCCAGTCAGCCTGAAAAATACCTTTTATCATGACACACATGCATTTTCACTATGATTAAATCTTAAGCATAAAGATTGAAGATCACATGTCAAACTGTAATCAATTTTCAGGAATCTACATGGTCAAAGGAAGTTTTCTAGCAATCCTACAAAAACAGGAAGAAGGCAAATGACTAGTTTAAGATGCTCTAGGAAATCCTGGAGCCCAGAATGCATTAAGATATCTACCAGCCATGTTAAAGTCCATCACCATGGACTGCAAGATCCAAATGTGGAGTCACAGATACACATTCAATTTAGAGATGTTCTTCCCTCCACTCACCATGCCTTAGAAGGCACAGTTCACCACAGTAGGCAGGACAGTTACAAAGGTAGCCACCACTTAATAAAAGCCAAACAGTTTAGGGAGTGATCAACATACACAGCTCATGTTGTGATAACATCATCTAAAAATGTACTGAAAAGACTCTGGCTTCGAAGGAAAATATGCTGTTTTGATGGGAGAAGAGATCCTTCGTTCATGACGGGCCCTTGTCTTGTCATTTCTGTCTCAGAAAGGAGTTACTTTTGGGTAGTTGGACATAAGGTAAACCTGGGAGAGCTTTGCTTTGTTGACCCCTGGGTCAAATACAGGATATTTGTGTCTTTGTTCAGATTCTGGCTGTTGAAAATATCTATAGTTACTACTGTCTTGAATTATCTAACAAAAATGTTTTGAGTATGTGGATAAATTGCAAGTCGTCGATTTTAGGTTTATTGCTGCTAAATTCTTGGCTTTAAAACATTCCCAGACTATTCTTTTTTATTATTATTATGGACTACTGGACTCTTTCAGAATATTTTGCTGAGTTAACACACCTATAATATTCAAATAATAGAACTTAACAAAAAAGGGGATACAGATGAATGTCCATTTTGTATCTGTGTATTCAAAATGGTTAGGATATATACTTACTTTCTCTTAATGAATAGAGGGATTTGTTCTAATAGTGTTTGTAAATAGGATATCATGTCCGCATCTTTTACAGCAATTAACCACTAGGAAGAATGTATGCAATGTGTTAATTATTGAATCTGTCCTACCAGTTTGGATTGAAACTGTTTCATTGCTATTTGTTTCTCAATAAAATTATGGAAAAAAAAAAAGAAAGAAAAGAAAACATTCCCAGAGGCAGTGTGCAGGTCCTGTCCTAAGATTTGATTGCTGTAAGCTGCTTCCACTGAGTCTCAGAATTCACCCCTCTGTTTCCCTTGTACATGGTTCCAGCTCACCTGGACAGGGCCAACAGTCTCGCCTTTGTGTTTGTAACTGACAAACTCTGATAAGCCATACTAAATGCTTTGAATGTGGACTCTGAGGCTTTCTCTGGCTTCCTTTCACTTCCCTGCTTAGCTCAGCTGGCTGGAACAGTCTGGGCTCTACTGCCAGCACAGGGTTGGATCTAAAGCACCTGTGGACCTCACAGCTGGGCACCAGCAGTGCACACTGAACACTAAGAGCAGAGCCAGGATAGAAGTTCCTCTCCTGCAGACCCCACCAACCCACTGTAAGTTCTACCAGCAACACTGCTTTAAAAAAGTACATCCCCAACTCAAATAAAAAGAAAAACAAGAAACTTTAACAAGTCTAGGAAACAAACATCCAAAGTAGCAAACAAAGTCTTCAAAATAAAAGTTCTAAAAAATCATCAAAATGACACCTGCACGACAAGTGCAAGGTCCTGAGTTCAATCCCCAGTAACCCGGTACTGCAAAAGAAAATCAGATCATCAAGATAAGATAAATGATATTTAAGTTTATTTCGCCTTAGATTATCTTTTATCCTCATAATAAGTCACCTCAGAAGATTGTTGTCCACATTGTAGTTTGCTGAATGAAAAAAGTCTGTTGGGCACATGGATGAATGGTGAACAAATGAATGGATATGCACAAATGTAAGACAGAAGAAGGGAGAAAAACAAAGCAGCAGCTTATTCAATCCATCCTAAAACATTTTTCTGACATGTTAAAAATATTCTTGCAGGCACATCAGAGCATTACCCAAGGCATCTTCCTAGTAACACTGGTCATGGTCAATGCTTGGTACATAAATTTTACAATATTCCTAATGTTTTGAACAGTGCTCACACCTCTTTCCCTTTAATATTAGGGATTCTACAGAGTCCATAAATAGCTTTATAACTAAATTAGATTTAACCCAGTATTTCTCAAATTGATTTGTGCTTACAAACTATCCTTCATGTTTACTTTTTCTTAATATCAGGACTTGGAACTAACATCTGTAGGATAAATTGTAGTAATTGCTCATTTGCAGATATTTTACACATTCCTGATAACTTTCCAGTGTTTTGATAAAACAGAGATGGGAACATGGAGATCAACCAGAAAAGCATGTGATTTTAAAAGGCAGAAAATATGTTATGTTTCCTAGAGAAATATGGATATTGCATTATCTACATTGCCATATGATGAGAAGACCCTAAAGAATGTATTCCAGTCTGGTGCTTGCACTGAAATGAAGTCATGATTTCAATGACACTTTTTCTTCAGAATTTCATGGTCAAGTTATTGCTTTGGGTGCGTGTTAGTTCTAGTAATGCTTGTATTTGGTTCTAACATTGTGGATTTATTTTCTCATTCATGTAAATGCTACTTGTTTTCTCAAATGCTAATCAATGGACAGCTTTATTTTTCTCTAACAATCCACACTGAATATAGTGTGAAAATTATAGACAAGTTGCATCTGTGAGGCTAGGGAGAAATCAACTTCAGGTTCTTATTAAAGCAGGCTGGCATTTATATTCCTTGATTATCATTAGTGTCTTCACTTTAGAATGTCAACATTTGTTTCTTTTTAAGAACTTCTCAACCCCACCCAGCTAGGTACTAATGTCTCACTGCTCTCAAAACAGTTTGAATTTACCCATGGGATATTTATGCCCATGTTAGAACATCACATTAATGCAAAAGCAAACCAAAGCACTTCATCTGCACAACATGAATTATAACCACCTGAAAGGCAACAATTAGATCCAAGAGTTCATGACACAGATTGAAAGTTCCAGACAGATTTCTGTGCAGCACAGTAATCCACTGAAAAGGCCAACATCTCAGTAGGCATTAATCATTGACCTCTATTAATGAAGCGCCATCTGACCTAGAGAAGTCAAAGGGAGTGATTCAATTTGTGTATGTGTGTGTTTCATTTTGACATTATAGTTCCAAAGAGAGATAACAGGACTTCTCAAATATGTGAAGCACTAGCATGTGAGATAAGGTACTTTGAACAGATCACTGTTCTGCTCAGAAACCTCTGATGAGTAAGTAGTTTGTAGGAAAAATGGCTTCAATAATTTCCTATTCTATTGACAGTTTTAAGTCGCTTTTAGATACTAACAATCTGCCTTGACTATCACTCCTTCTATGGTCCTAAACAAAACATACTTAGTTGCTCAATTTCTAGAAGAATGAGTAGATTCATTTTTCTACCACATTTTTTTTGTTTTATTTTCCTGTTAGTTTCATTTAAACATAAATTAATTCTTCAGTGGTGTTTCCAGGAACATCAACCATGAAACAAATTGCCTTAACAATGTCAAATTAATACAGAACTCTGCCTTCCAATAAAATATATTCTTGAAATATAATATGATGAATAACTATTTTATGAAAATATGCCTAACTTGGTGCCTATGCTATTCCTTTAAAATAAAATGTAGTTATTATTGACAACTACCAAATTAACATGCTAATTTCCACATATTTTCCAGTAAAAATATGCCTTGAACATTACCATCTTTAGAAAGTCATTATCTTAAAACTCATAGCCAAAGCCCAGGCCCAGAAAGTGTGTGAGAGAGCTTCCGCACTCCCTTGCACCCTCTGGACACCTCTAGATCCAGCCCAGGCCCAATGAGTGAGTGAGAACTTCTGCTGTGCTCACAGGACCCCTCCAACCCTCCAGACAGAGCCCAGGCCCATCGAGTGACTGAGAACTTCCGCCATGCTCTCAGGTCCCCTCCACCCCTCCAGACCCAGCCCAGGCCCAGCCTGTGAGTGATAAATTCCATCGCACTCTCACAACCTTTCCAGACCCAGGAAAAGCCCTGACCCAGTGAATGTGTGGGAAAATTTCCATGCTACACTGTGCCCAATGGACCCTTCTGAACCCAGCTTGTGAGTGCTAATTTCCAACGCCCTCTCTGGACCCCTAAACACCCAGCCCATGCCTGGCATACAGGCTTGGGATGAAATTGTAGATGAAGTCACTGCAGAGAGGATAGGGGCCAGAAGCACTCAGTTAATCTAGGAGCAGAATATCCTGTC
>NW_004524647.1:1345449-1348104 GCF_000260255.1 Octodon degus
CAGGGTGATCAACTCCAGGGGGCGCCACTATCATGGTATTAAACATTTCTTTATGCTGGGCATGAACAGTTACAGCAAATCACAGCCACCAGACAGGATGTCACACATTTCCTGGTGTTCTTGTTTTTCCCCATTATTGAGGAAACACATTTGTAGCTTAGAGCTAACCTTAACTTACTCTTTTCACCATAGCAAATGTGCACATAAAAATGATTCTAGCATGAGGATCTTGCACAACCTGGGAGTGGGTATTTAGGAAATGGAAGTTCTAAGGTAAAAAAAAAATGTACTTATATTGTGTGAAGAAATATAGTGATACAAAGAAGCATAGAACATAGAGCTGATCCTTATAATAAATGTTGCTCCAAGAATGTGTATCACACACATAAGGGTAACTGTGAGATGATGGATAAATTAATTTCCTTGACTCATGCCAACATGTGTATGTCTGTCAGGACATATGTGCCATACCTCACATATATACAATATATAATACACAGACATCAAGAAAGAAAAATATTTGGAAGAAAATCTCTAAGTCTCCTGGAAAAGAGAACAGGTAGAACTCCTGAAGAAATCGTGTAGATAAAGATTTTCTGAACAAAACCCCAATTGCACAGGAACTATCACAAATAATCAACAACCGAGATCACAACTTATTAAAAAGCTTTTTCACAGCAAGAAAACCAACAATAGAGTGAAAAGACAGCCCATAGTATTTGAAAATATTTTCAACAGCTGTCCCTCATACAAAGGACTAATATTTAGAATTTATAAAGTACTCAAAAAAGCAGACACCCCAAAGTTAAGGAATCAAACCAAAAATAGGCATTTAAAAGGAATAGATACTTCTCAGATGAAAAAGTCCAAGTGACAAAGAAACATACTAGAAAACATTCAATATCATCAGTTATATGAAAGTTGCAAATTAAAACAGTGCTGAAATTCCATCTTACTCTAGAAAAAAATTAATGGCTGTTATGAAAAATAAGCCAATAACAAATGTTGGAGGGGCTTTGGAGAAAAAGGAACACTTCTCCACTGTTGGTGGGAGTGCAGACTGGTACAACCACTACGGAAATGAGTGTTGAGGTTCCTCAAAATACTAAAACTACAGGTTACATTTGAACCATCTGATCCTCTTCTTGGTACCTTCCCAAAATAATTTAAAGCATCATTCCACAGCGATATGTACACACGCATGCTCATGGCAGCACAATAGCTGTAACAGCTAAATCTACACAATAACTCAAATGTCCATCAAGAAATCAATGAATATAAAGGTTGTGTTGTTTATACAATGGAATACCATTCAGCCATAAATCAGGATAAACTCAAGACATTTCTAGGTAAATGGCTGTACCTTGAGACCACATCCTTATGTGAAATAAATCAGACACACAGACCCATATGTGTAAATGTCACATTGTTTTACTAGTGTGAAAAACGTAAAGTGTAAATAAGGACCAACTCTATAAGAAATAGGAAGAAAATGTTCACATGGAAATGGAAGCTAGGAAGTGGGAGAGGGGAAAGGAAGGAAGAGAAATGAAAAACAAACTAGAATAGAAGGAAAACATGGAAGAAAGCTTTTATAAATAAGAAGAGGAAGAGGGATTGAAAGCAGGGGAGGGGAATGGGAAAAAAAAGAACATATACCATGTACAAGTACCAATTCCCTATGAGGAATGGTATTGTACTGTATACCTAAAATGTTTCAATAAACTTTATTTATTTATTTATTTATTTATTATTTATTTTTGCGGTACTGGGGATTGAACTCAGAACTCTGTACTTGCCAGGCAGGCACTTATTCAACTGAGCTATCTCCCCAGCCCTAAACTTAATTAATTAAAAAGAAAAAAATATTTAAAATGAAATCTGTTAAGAGAAGCAAGTTCCATGGAACTTTTGCCTAGAAGCAGGCAGTTTCTAGAATACAATTGGCAAAATGCAAACCTTTCATTTACTTGAAGGATATGTGCTTAAAATGATTTCTGAGCAAATAAATTAACATAGATTTAAAAAGGGTTTGCAACTAAAGAATGTGACATGTGTAATCATACAAGGGGGCCAAGAACAGTGTGGTAGAATGGTGAAGAAAACAGGCTATCTACAATGAAAGGCATAGAAATCTGCAACTTGCCAAGGCCTTCCTGACTAGTTTTGACCCAAGGTTTCAGCTGCCTCTTACTGAGGAGGAACATAAAAATGTATCATTTGCTGAATGAATATTTATCACAGTTGTGTAACAAATGATACACAGTTGACCCATAGTAAGAATTGAGTCACTTACAACTATGTTTTCATACAGTCCCAGGGTTAAAAGTACTTTTCGGCAACTCCACATGAAAGATTTGGCACACCCCTCATTAGATCATTGGAACCAAAACATGGATTTCTACATAGGAAAAATGAATTGTAACCTTCATCAAAATATTGCATGAAAAGCTCCTGAATGAAAAGCAAAGTGCTCCTTTAAGAATATGCTGCTCTATGGGGAATAAAATTCCAGGTAGCACAAATATTTCTTTTAAGTATACTGATTACATATTAGGCTGCTCACTAAAGAGTAAGAATTTGATACATTTTTCATCTTGGTAGGGTCTTGAAAATTGCAAATGCCCACTGTATATCAGAATTTATATATATATA
>NW_004524647.1:1348204-1351911 GCF_000260255.1 Octodon degus
GAATAAGATTGGGCCACTGCAGGAAGGATGATGCTAACTAATATGACCCAATAACAGCTGGCAAAAATAAAAACAATTAGTATGAAAAAATTAAAATACTCTTTAGTTTGTCATGAATTGTATTTTAAAAGGTAGGCTTAAGAGTATTAGAAAACTGAGGCTGGCTTTCCCTTCCCAGATGGAAAATGCCATGTAAATCTAGCTTACTCTTTCTGCACTACTAAAGTCCTGGCTTTGTGATGCCTGGGGATGCAGGTAGAAACATACAGACCCACACCACCTGCATGAAGAGTACACATCTCTGCCTCCTAATGTTTAGAATCACATGGATTCTAGAATTGGATGGTGCAAAGGCTAAAGGGCTGGGCAAAGTCCAAGAACCATAAGGTAGATTTCACTAATGGACTGAAGTTTCTAGGTGCTCAGTCTTTTACCTTTTATGACAAAACATATATTTTCTCTAAATTCATTGCTACTTGTAGAAGTTGTCTAAGCCTACCATAATAGAATAACACATATGAGAAGCTTTAAACAAAAGTATGATATTATTTCCTCACGTTTCTAGAAGCTGGCAAGTTCAGGATCAAAGTCTTGGCAGGGCTGGTTTCTGGGGAGGTTTGCAGAGGGTAAGCTTCCTTTCTGTTATGGTTTGTGTCTAGTTGTTCCCCTCCAAAGCCTTGTGCAGCATAGGGCAGACCTCTAAACTTTGTGATTAACTCATGATCTACTGGGATTATGGGCATGAGTGCTACACCCGGCCTGGGGCAGATAGCCTGAATGTGACATAAGGAAGACAGATTTGTCCTCTGCTTTCATTGTTGCATTATGGCTACTCCTCCTCTCTTTACTCTCTCTGCTCTTTGCCATGGCCATGAAAGGTCACTCTCTGTCATGTGCCACTCTGCCTTAGAGCCAGCTGAGTAGGTAATGAAACCTCCAGTAACGGTGAGCTAAATAAACTTTTCCTTCCTTCATTTCAAGTGTTGAGTATTTGCCTCAGCAATGAAAGAAGACTAAGATACTTTATCTTCCTGGATGAAGCCTTTCCTAGGCTTCATCTCACATGGAGCCTAGCACTTCTGGAGTAGCATCCTACTCTTGAAACATTGTTTAACTCTAATTACTTCGTTAAAGGCACTACTGAAGGGGCTCCAACATATGCACATGTTTTTGAGGTGGAATTCAATCCATAACACTAATCTTAGTAATAGCAAGAGATCTTGTAAAGGTACATTTCCCACCATATAATTATTATTATTTTTTAAAAAATACTTCCAGATGCAGCATTTAATATACCCAATGAGTAATGGACCTTGATCCATCGAGTAGACAGGCAGTGATGCAGGGTCTCAGAATCACCATGGTGCTAAACCACAGGAAGAAACAGGAACAGTAGGAGGGGCATTGGGGTTATGGTGACAATACAAAAACATTTCAATCCACTGAACACCCATGAGCTTCCTCAAGTTCAGAAGAATTCACGCAGCTCTAAATATTGCAAAAGTGTAAAATGCTTTCTTATTATTTATATTGGAGGAGGAAATTTTATTTTCTTTTGTGTTCACTGACAAAGTAATTTAACTGATAAAGTAACAAAATTAAGATTTTGTAGAATTGAAGGCAGACTGCCTTCCCTTGCCTTTTTTATTTTATACAAGTAAAGTTATATGAATATTATATATAATCTACATGTATAAAACATATATTTTATATTTCATATAGAACATTTTTAAATTTTATATATAAACTCCAAAATTGCTATTGCATACTCCTGTTCTATCACTTTCCTGCCATAATTAGAATGGAATAAAAAGAGAAAACTGCAAGTCACCTTAAAAGGAAAGCAGTACAAGCAGCCTGATTCCACATAAGAAACACTCACCTGTGTTAGTTGTCTCAAATAATCGCCTATAATTTTGTGGTCTCATTTGCATTCTGATCCACTGCATGTTTGAGGGGAGACAAACCTCTTTCACACTCTTCAGTGATTATACAGCTATGAATAAGTTCTAAGTTCACATTTGCCTAAGTTAAGTGGTTTGTAGCTCACAGAACATTTGTTCTTCATTGCCAAGATGATCATCATACCCGGCTATAGTTCTTTTTTATTTATTTACTACTTTTTATTAATTTTATTGAGAAACAAATACCAATGAGACTGTTTCAAAACCAATTATCAAGACAGTTTCAATAATTAATACATTACATATTGTTTTCCTCATAGTGGTTATTCATTGTACAAGATACAGAAATGATTTCCTGTCCAAACACTATTAGAACAAATCTTTCTTCTAATTGAACTAAGAAAAAGTAGCTGTGTATCTATCGTAACTATAGTGTATATGCATATACAAATTGGACCTTCATTTGTACCCCTTTTTTGTTTAGTTTTGTAAACGCTGAGTATTCCAATGCCATTTAAATATTGTAGGTGTGTGAATTCTGCAAAATAATCCAATATAGTCCAGTACTCCATAATAGTAATGGGTTATCCATAGGACTGGCAATGTCAGAAGCTGTTGACTTGAGCATTCTACAGGTCAGCATATTAATATGGTTTACATTTCAAATGTCATGTTTATATTTTTCTGCTGGATGGTTAAGACCAAGATAAAGCAAGACCTATATAACAAAAAATCTAAACATTGTATCTGACAAAGTCAGTCAAATCCCCTAGGGATTTACCCTGGAATGTTGTACCGCATTTTGTAGATCCTTTGTCAGTGTCAGCCATATGGATGTGTCACAGACATTGCTTGACCAATTGGCCCTGTGTTAAAACCTGAGAGAAAATTTTTTCTCTATGTGACTCTCCTTAGGCACACTTTACATCACCGATCACTTTCCTCTGTGGCTCAATAATCTCCTTGATCAGAAAATTTAGGACATCACTGAGTTACATAATGCTACAATACAGGTTCTCTTATGTCCTGCGTCTTCACTGACGTTGTAAGACTAGTGTCGAAATGTTGGCTGTTCTTTCAGCCCTTCTTTTTCTCTAATTTTTGTTCTGCAAACTTAAGTTGTTAACCCTCTAGGAGAAAAGCTTAATAACATTATTACCCTATAACGTAGGCAGTTGAATTTAACCTCATTATCTCTCTGAATATCAAACATCTTAGATATAACATGGAACAGGTATTTTCCATCAAGTATTGATCTGTTAAACTTCAAATCCCTACAGAATATAAAGAAAAAAAATTTAAATTTAGGAATACACAGTTATATATTTTCACTCAGAAATTTAGAAATCTAACCATATACAGCATTGTAGCAGGACAGACCTATGACTTTTATTTCTCTTGTCTCTTGTTTTCATTTATTATTATTTTTTAAACAAACATTTATTTAAGAGATAATATTGTTATAATTGATATGACATGACAAGAAGTACGTAGTTAGAAGACCAGAATGACAGGCATTACAAGCATGATCCTAGTACTACACATTTCTATCTTCGGTGCAGTTGCTTAGTTAGCAGCTATCAGCATATATAGTTAGTCAGGGTGAAAATCCTACCAAGTAACTGCTAGTTTCAAAAACATTGTGAAGATTCTCGGGATCATAGCCTTTACCATCTTGTGCATATAAACGTATGGGTTTGCCCCTGTTATGTTTCCTAGCTTTGCTCCCTGCCATCTCTTCATTGTTTAATCCTTAAGTTCTCACTTTCTTTTTAATTGTGTTCTACCTTTGAATTTTTATTT
>NW_004524647.1:1352626-1353293 GCF_000260255.1 Octodon degus
TCCCTTCTATAATCCCATACATTTGGACCTCATTCTCCTTTTCAACAACACTGTGACTGGAGCACAGTGCCTGGAGCACACATTTCTAGTTCTAGAATTCACTGATGAACAATTGTTCTTTCTTTCATGGTATTGAAATTCTAGTGGTGTTTCTATTTGTCCCAATGTTACTAAAACAGCTGAGCTTCAAATTTCTTCAGCTGTAAAATGTGGTATACAAAAAAAGGGCCAGTGAGATGGCTCAGTAGAATAAGTGCTTCCCTGGCAAGTGCAAATGCCTGAGTTCAAGCCCTGGTTCTGCCACAAAAAAAAGAAAAAGAAAGAAAGAAAAGGAAAATGTGGTAAACATCTGAAACATTTCTGGTCAAGGTTATATAAATTTTCTCTAATAATGTCTATATTTCTACATTTGGATATTCTATATAAAGTGTGTGCTTTAATCTGCTGAGCTATCTGGCTGACCCTTAGGACACAAAATTAAGATTCAATAATCAATAATATTCTGGTACACAAACAACAAATACACTGAGAGAGAAAGTAGAGAGACGATACCCTTAAAAATAGCATCCAAAAAAATGAAACACACATGAAACAATCTACCAGGAAGTAAAAGAGCTATACAGTGAAAATTATAGTACTTTGAAAAAAGAAAAAACAAATCAAATAA
>NW_004524647.1:1359080-1360168 GCF_000260255.1 Octodon degus
AGTAGAATATATTTTCGCTCATTGCTGACACTCTGGCATATCTTTATTCTGAAATGACACTTTTAATCATCTTATCCAACCCTCACTTTTCTGTTCTAAAAACTGGGAAGGCTACTTACCACCTGAATTAGCTTTCTGTCACTATAATGAAATATCAGATAAGAAACTTATAAAGACAAAAGACTTGTTTTGGACTTATAATTCGAGATTTCAAAAATATTCCTATAGAAATGACCATTCTAGTTCCTGTTGGCTATAACCTGGAACTTAAGGTTATAGGGTGACTCTGGCTCTCATTCTTTACATTGTTCCATGTCTTCACTATGTTCTCAAGGCAATCATTGCTTCTGAACATCTTCCAGTCTCCATAGTAACACAAAGTCAAACAAGTCTTCTAAAATCATTACAAAATTTTCTCTTATTTCCAAAGACAAGCCTACTTCCTATTGTTTTTAGAATTCTGCTAGGAGTGTTGTATAGCAATTTTTAGGAGCACAAGATGGGGAAAACTTCTAATCTCTGACCAGCAAACAAAAAAGAAAATGGGCTTATATCGTCTCAGTTCTTCAAAAGCAGGCCTCCTCTCCAAGGACCTGGGACCCTGGACTTTGCATTACCTCCTGTTGTGCTGTATGGGTAGATGTCTCCCCAAAGATTCATGTGCTCAATGAAGGGACTTTGGGGAGGTGTCTGAGTCATTGGTGTGTGATACTGGATCATGGAGATGAGGTACTGGTTTAGCCCACTGATAGGTTCACAGCTGGGTGTGATGTTTGGAGGTTAAATGCGATGGGAGTAGGTGAGTCATTGTGGGTGTGGCCAGGAATTATATATGTCCTTGCTCCTCCCTTGATTTCTTGCAACTTTGTACCTGGCATGCCAGGAGCTCTTTCTGCCTGTCATGCCTCTCTGCCATGTTTCCCTGCCTTAGAATCAGCAGACTATAGACTGAAGCCTCTACAAAATATTAGTTGAAATAAGCCTGGGGTCAAATAAGTTCACTGGAAGAAAAATACCTTCTTTAATAAATTGTTCTAGAAAAGCTAACTTTCCACATGCTGAAGACTAAAACAAAAATAATGTCTACT
>NW_004524647.1:1361083-1362425 GCF_000260255.1 Octodon degus
TGTTCATCTCAGATGCCCATTTCTGGACTGGGGCTATAATTTTTGGAAACTAATGTTATTAGTTCTTTTTAAATTCTAGACAGAAGATCTTTGTCTTAGTGGTTATTAATTGCGAATTTTTTCCCAATTTTGTAGGTTGTCTTTTCACTTTGTTGGTAATTTCTTTTGATGTGCAAAAACTTCCCAATTAGAGGACGTCCCAGTTGTTAATTCAAGTATTACCCAAGCAATTTGATTTTTGTTCATGAACTTTTGGCCTACCCCTCTGTCTTCAAGAGTCCCTCCTACTTTCTTTTCCAGGAGATTTAGTGTTTCTCTTTTCATGTTTAGATCTTTAATCCATTTTTACTTTAGTTTAGTGCATAGCAAGAGACCAGGGTCAACTTTTAGTTTTTGGCATGTAGAGAGACAGTTTTTCCAGCACCATTTGTTAAAGAGGCCATCTTTCTTCCAGTAAGTATGTTTGGCTCCTTTGTTGAAGATAAGGTAGCTGAGTGTATTTGTACTTCATTCTGCATCTTCTAATATATTTAATTGATCCTCAGGTCTATTTTGTTGTCAATGCAATGTTGATTTTATCACAGTAGCTTTGTAGTATAATTTTAAGTCAGTAATTGCAATGTCTCCTGCCTTGTCATTGTTGCCCAGGATTGCCTTTGCTATTCTAGGTATTTTCTGGTAACAAATAAATTTTAAGAATGATTTCTCTAGGTCTACGTGGTATATTCATGGAATTTTAGGTATATTCATGATAGGTATTTCTTTAACTCTGTATAACAATTGTGGGAGTATGGTCACCTTCACAAAGTTGATTCTTCCTATCCAGGAACAGGGAATATTTTTCAATTTTCAGAGTGCTATAATTTTCATTGAATAGATCTTTGACTTGTTCAGTTAGGTTAATTCCCAAGCATTTCATTTTCTGTGGCGCTATTGTAAAACTTATTGTTTCTCTAATTTCCTTCTCAGGCTGTTTGCTATCTATATAGAGGAATACTATTGGCTTTTGGGTGTGGACTTTGTATCCTGCTATGCTACTGAATTTGTGTTTTAATTCTAGTTTTTTCTTCTTGGAGTTTTTGGGTCTTCCAAGTAAAGTATTATGTCATCTGTAAATAATGATAATTTACCTTCTTCTTTACCAATTCTTATTCCTTTTATTTCTCTCTTGTCTAATGGCTCTAGCTAATGATTCTAGAACTATATTGAATAGTAGGGGTGATAGAGGACATCTTTGTCCTCTACCTCATCTGAGATTAAAAGATTTCAATTTTTCCCCATTTAGAATTATGTTAGCCATTGGGTTGTCATAGATGGTTTCTAGCATATTGAGTTAAGTGCC
>NW_004524647.1:1364035-1365135 GCF_000260255.1 Octodon degus
TGCAGTCCTTCTATTTCTGTAATTTTTGGTCTGTTCATTCCTTATTGATTGAATTTGAGTTTTTTCTTTCCTCTTTATGATGATGTTAGCTAGAGGCTTATCAACTTTATTTAATTTTTCAAAGAACCAGCTTTTTGATCCATTAATTCCTTGCACTGTTTTCTTCCTCTCAATTGAATTAATTTCTGATCTAATTTTTTTATAATTTCCTCTTGTCTTTGTGCTTTTGGTGTTTTTTGCTCTTCCTTTTCTAGATGTTTGAGTTGCAATGTGAGGGGATTTATTTGTTCCCTTTCTATTTTCCTAATGTGTGAGTTCACAGCTATAAATTTTCCTCTAAGAACTGCTTTCATGGCATCCCATAAATTCTGATAACTTGTGTTTGAATTTTCATTGAATTGTAGATATTATTTAAATTCTTCGTTAATTTCACCTGTGACCCATTGGTTACTGAGTAGGGTGTTCCATGTATTTATGCTTTTTTCTTATTTCTTTTGTCATTTATTACCTGTTTCATTGCACTGTGGTAGGATAATGTGCATGGGATAATTTCTGTTTTCTTTCATATACTTAAGCCTGACCTATGGACTAGTATGTGGCCTATTTTAGAAAATGACAGATGTGCAGGTGAAGAAAGTGTGTATTAAGCCTGAGGTCACCCAGTGACTGTTATTGGCAATGCTGAATTCATACAGGGTTCTAATTCTCTGAAGTCCTTGCTGTGAGTGGGTGTAACAGAGCCAGGGAGTCGGCAGCTCCAGGCCTCTAGGAGCCTCTTTGGCTAGGACCAATGGAGGGGACTCTGGGACCCACACTCCTTATTGTGCTGTTTGGCAACTAGCTTCTTCCTTGCTGCTTACTGACAGGGCATGACACAAGGGGAGAGAGTACCCAAGAACAACTCCCCAAAGGGTGCCATGCAGGAAGACCTGAAAACCATGACTTGTCATCTATGTGAAGCCAGGTGAAGGGACCAAGCAAACTAAGGATCCATGTTAGCGTTCAGAGGACCCTGGAGGTTGGGGGGCTAGGTAACACTTCTCAGAGTGCTCAGCAGACTCAATCATGGATTCTGACCCCATTGGTTGGGGTGGGTCACA
>NW_004524647.1:1367486-1368417 GCF_000260255.1 Octodon degus
AGATCCTAGAAATCCATCACAAAAACAATATACTGAAAGCCACTAGAGAAAAGAAACAAATCATATTCAAAGGAAAACCCATCAGAATTATGGCTGACTTCTCTTCATAAACCAAGAAGGCAAGAAGAGCATGGAACAGAGTACTTCAAGTCCTCTATGAAAAATAACTCCAGTCCAGACTACCATACCCTGCAAAACTCTCTTTCAAGTTTGATGGAGAAGTAAAATACTTCTATGACAAAGAAAAACTAAAAAATTTCATGATGACAAAGCCAACCCTACACAGGCTCCTGAAAGATGTTCTAGGGAGACAGCAAAATGATCAGAATGCCATGAATGAGATCAGAAGCAACCAACTAAATAGGGCAAACAATTAAACACAGGAGGAAAAAGGAGTAAACAACAACATGTATATAACATGTCAATTGTAAGTCAATACATCTCAATTCTAACCATCAATGTAAATGGACTCAATACACCAGTTAAGAGAAATAGCCTGGCACAATGGAGTAGGAAACAAAATCCAGCAATTTGCTGTATACAAGAAACACATTTGACTCATAAAGACACTCATAGGCTGAAAGTCAAAGGATAGAAAACAATACAACATGCCCCAGCACCTCAGAAAAATGCAGAGCTAGCAATCCTATTCTCAGACCATCTCAACTTCAAACCAAGAATATTCAAGTGAAATAAAGAAGGCCACTATATACTGATTAGTAGAAAAACACAAGAGGAAGAGGTAACACTCATAAATATGTATGCACTAAAAAAGGGAGTACCCAACTATACAAAGGAAATCTTAATGGACATGAAAAATCTAATATCCAATACCACAATCTTAACAGGAGATGTTAACACTCCCTTATCCCAAAAATATAATTCAACCAGATAAAAAATTAGTAAAGAAATAATGCAACTGAACCAGAGC
>NW_004524647.1:1369282-1369991 GCF_000260255.1 Octodon degus
GTGAAATACGAGATGTAACAAAAAACCTACAGACAAAGAAAAGTTCAGGTCTATGTGGATTAACAGCTGAATTCTAAAAGAAATTTACAGAAGACACAGTGCCTATACTCCTCAAACCCTTCAATGAAATTGAAAAGGAAGCAATCCTCCCAAAATCATTCCTGGAGGCATGTATTATGCTGACACCAAAACCAGGGCTAGATGCAAAAAAAAAAAAAAAAAAAAGAACAGGCGAATCTCTCTCATGAATACAGATGCAAAAATTCTCAATAAATTCCTAGCAAATAGAGTACAGCCAATTTTCCAGAAGATCTTAGAGCATGACCAGGTAGAATTCATCCCAGGGATACCAGAATGGTTCAATATTTGAAAATCTATAAATGTAATATACTATATCAATAGAATGAAAACTAAAAGCAACATGATCATCTCCATTGATGCAGAATAGATTTGACAAAGTCCAACACTCATTCATGTTCAAAGTCCTACAGAAAATTGGAATAGATGGCCTCTACTACAATCTGGTAAAATTCATTTATGAAAACCCAACAGTTAACATAATCCTAAATGGGGGAAAAACAGAAATCTTTTACTTTTAGATCTGGTATAAGCAAAGGATATCTTCTATCACCACTCCTATTCAATATAGTTCTGGAATCCTTACCAACAGCCATTAGACAAGAGAAAGAAATAAAAAGAATAAGAATAG
>NW_004524647.1:1371770-1374850 GCF_000260255.1 Octodon degus
TAAGGCAATGATCCTGAGAATCTTTGGAAGATTTTTGAATCTAGAAGTTAATTCAAGGATTCTCACCCTTACTAAATATATATACTGACACCTGTGAACTAAGCAACTGCACTGAAGATGGCAGTTTGTAATAGTAGGTTCATGCTTGGAGTGCCTGTCATTCTGGTCTTCTGAATTCATGCTGCTTGTCATGACATGCCAGTTGCTTCCATGCTGTGTTTTAGGTCAATGATTATTTTAAAAGGAAGGGGGTGGTGAATGAAGGCAGGAGACAGGAAAAGGAGTGTGGTGGACTGGCCTGCAACAATGTTGTATATGTTAGATTTCTGGAGACAAGTGTAAACATATATAATTATTTATTCTCATTTTAAAATATATTTTAATTTTTTGTCATATTATGTAGGGACTTAAAGTTTAACATATCAATACTTGATGAAAAATACCTCTTCCATGTTATGCCTAAGATGTTTGATATTCAGACAGATAGTGAGATTAAGCTCAACAGTCTAGGTTATATGGCAATAGCAATAAGCTTCTCTTCTGGAGAGTTAACAACCTAAGTTTGCAGACCAAAATTAGAGAAAAAGGAAGACCACAAGGAAAGCCAACATTTTGGCCCTAGCCTTCTCTGGTCAGTTAAGACTCAGGATGTATGAGAACTTGTACTGTAACATCATATAACTCAGTAGTGTCCCAAATTTTCTGATCAAGGAGATTATTGGGCTAAAGAGGAAAGTGAACGGTGATGAAGAGTGTGCCTAACGAGACTCACATGGAGAGAAAAATATTATCTCAGGGTTTCACAGAGAGCAAATTGGTCAAGCAATGGCTGTGACTCATCTGCATGGCTGACACTGACAAAGGATCTACAATCTGAGGTGCAGGGTCTAAGGATAAATCCTGAGGGGATTTCACTGACCATATGAGATCCAAAAGTTACAATTCTTGTTACATAGTTCTTGCTTTATCTTAGTCTTTACCATCCAGCATAAAACTATAAAAACAAAGTGCAAGAAATAAAGCCATGTTCTTATGATGAGCTATCAGGGACTCAGGTCAAGAACTTCTGATATTGCCAGTCAAGTGGAAGCCCCAATACTATTATGGACAACTAGACTATTTGGCAATATTTTGCTGAGTTCACACACCTATAATATTTAAATGATGGAACTAAACAAAAAAAAAAGGGATATACATGAATGTCCATTTTGTATCTGTGTATTCAAAATGGTCAGGATAGATATATAGCTACATTCTCTTAATTCAAGTAATAGAGGGATTTGTTCTCATAGTGTTTGTAAATAAGATATCATCTCTGCATCTTGTACAACAAACAACCTCTAGGAAGCCATTATACAATATGTTCATTATTTGAACTGTCCTACCAATTTGATTTGAAACTGTCTTATTCCTATTTATTTCTCAATAAAATTATGGAAAACAAAACTGCAATTTTTTAACCTGTAGCCCTGAAAATACTAAATTTTGCCATCCCCTCATGCCACCTTTACTTGTTCATTATAACTTTTCTTTGAATCTGTTTACTTTATAATTTGACTTTAAAAATACTACATTTTTATCAAAATTTACCAAAGTATAGTTATTGCTCTAATGTAATATATATTCAATAGAAACAAATCTATATTAACTTTACCAGAAATTAATGAGGCTCACTAACTCATGCTTACACAAAGATCTGCAAGTATTTCCAGAACTATACAACATGATGCTGAATTAATACTATTATTTTACTAGAACAACTGAAAGAGAACTGTAGGATTCTCACACTACAAGAAATATTGGTGTGGCAGAAAGAAGAAAGAGAAGAGGAAGCCAGCCCTCCCGTTCAAATTCATAATTATACCTTACACAAACAAGTATTTCCACTCTTTGGACCTCAGTTTCCCTCTGGGTAAAATAAAATATTTGAAGTTATTAGATTGTCTGTAATAAAGCACAAATAAAAACCAATTTTACTCATATATTTGTCAGTTCTCCCAAATATGTAATTTCAGTAGAAATACAGCACAATCCAAGGAAAAGTTTAGATCTCATAAGTTTGAACATGAGCATTAAATAAGGATAAAAAAATCCACTGCAATCTTGTACTTCAATTACTCCCTCGCAGTCCTTCTGTGAGCAGTTATGGATTCCCCTGCATTAACACTAATTTTTTGGAGGGGTACCAGTAATTCAACTGAGAACCTTTCACTTTTGCCAGACAGTCATTAAACTAACCTCTGGCTCCTAACCTGACTTACAAAATTAACCTCTAGACTATATACAAGAGGACTACGAGGACTCTGTTACCCAATCAACTCTGATCTCTCTCAAAAAATAGACATACTTTATCCAGGGATATTAATATCAGAAAAAAATCTCAACTTATACTTTATCAATGATAATTCAGTTCATTCTTAAAATCCCAAAGGCAGTTCTGGAGGAAATGTGTTCCTTAAATTTTAGAATCCAACAACACACAATAATAGATGGTGTTGATTTCATTCTATGTCACGCAGGCCCAAGCTTTTTATTAAAAGTGGTGTTTTCAGTAAGTTTAGAGTACAATTTCTCTCTGACCACAAATGTCAGCACAAGCAATGGGCCCCAAACCAATCTAGTGGACTTGTCTATAGCATAGTCATTAAGGGGAATGTTTACTGGTCATAGAATTGCTGCTATCACAGCTCCCCACTCCCTACCCAAGGTGGGCTAAGTCTCCTGGCTTTAGGTAATGGCAGACTGGGACACAGTACAAAGTGTGCAATCTCTATGCAGCTGAAGGGACAAACGTATGATTCTTTTTTGCTTTAATGTTTTAGCTTTACCTTTTAAATAAGTCATCTTGAAACTGAAATAGGAAAATGATGAGTCTTCATTTGCAAATGAAGATTTAATAGTCATTTAATATTTCATCTAAATCAAAAGATGAAGCACAGAACGACTCTGGAAAGAAACAGGAAATAAACTTTTGGCCTCGTAGGTCAATCCCAAATAAGATATTCCCCAAAACATCTTTCAGTGATACCTGTCCATAACTTTCTGTGAACAGGTATAAACTAGCACCTCTGAGAAGACAA
>NW_004524647.1:1375140-1378128 GCF_000260255.1 Octodon degus
TGGAGGGGTGACAGGGGGCGACGAGGTCCAGAGAGCAAGGCAGAAATTCTCACTCACACACCAGGCTTGGGTTTGGTCCAGAGGGATTTAGCTGGTGCAAGGCAGTGCAGAAGCTCTGACACACACAAATATGGAAAGGAAAGCACTGAAATGATCACTGAAAATTTAGACTGAGATTAGATTAACAGTAACTTGCTGTTTTTGAAGGGCAGATGGAGACACAAATGTAGATACTCACATACCTATGATGTCATGGTTTGCGTCTAGATGTACCCCACCTCACAGGCTCATGTGGTCATATATGGGGCTTTTTCAGAAGTGGCTGAATCTAGAATATTTGACTGATTCATTGTGCAGTGCTGTGATTAAAGGTTCTAGGATTAAGGGTAGGTGATACTAAATCAGTCCACTGATTGGTTTGGCACCACTGAAATTCCAGTAGACTAAATAGAATTTTAAAAAAGAGGAAGAAAAATCTTGCACAGGTTCCTTGCTTCCCTTGTTGCCTGCTTTCTGCCATAAAGTTTCTCCTCTGCAGTGCCCATCTGTGATGTCACCCTGCACTGGTACCAGCCAACTATGAGCTGAAACCTCTAAAACCTTTCTTCATCTTTTAGTGTTCAGTATTTTGTCTCAGCAGTGGGAAAAGTAACTAAGACATATGCCATATTCTTCAGCTTTTCCTTAACAAAGGATGACTAAAAGGCCACCATGTGGCCTAACAGCAATAAATATACCTTACAGTTAGAGCCTAATTTCTAAATGCTTTAGTGAGCAAATGCTATTGCTCACTAAAAAGAACCAGCATTTCCTACAGAAATAGTTGATTCTAGAACTTAGGCAGGAAAAGAATACAAAGGAACTGCAAAATCTTGTGACAAAAAAGAAAAATACTAAAGAATGATGGAGATCTCACAGAAGGCTCAGGAGCTAAATAAAATGGTGCCAAGTGACCCAGTCTGCTTGCTATAAATTCAGTATCAAAGTGAATGATAGTAATGATTAATAACCCACTAAAAATAAAGATAAAAATAAAAATCCATGAGTCCATCATGTTATAAAGATATAAATATGCATCAGACACTAAGGAAAAACACTCTCTACTGAAGAATAGAATATTATTTAATGTAGTTGGTGAGATGTTAATGGTTGTCATGATATGTATTTGTTTCAGTGTTTTTTCCACACAAAATACTTATTCAGTACTCAAAATTAAAAAAAAAACTTATAGTAAACAAACTTACCAAATATCATCTTAAGTTACAAAGTTAACATTGTCAACATGAATCAAACCAAAATTGAGCACCACCTTATAAAATGCAAATGAATGTAGCATCAATTGAGATGTTCCAACCAAATATGCATAAAGTTAATTACAAAAAAAAATCAGACTAACCTAAAGCCTTTTGCCAAGTAACCCATTTGCACACTTAAAACATTTCAGAGAATCCCAGAGCAGTGTTTCTAAACTGAAAAACAATAAAAGAATATGGCAACTGTAATGTAGCATGCAACTCTGTGATGGACTGGCTGTCCCTAAATTAAACCATAGTGATATTTGGCAAGAGTTGAATAGGATCTACACACTATATTTAGACATGTAGCAATATTTATTTCCCAGTGCTATAGTTATTTTATTATACTGTAAGTTCAAAGAATGTCCAAGGAGAATTTACACTAAATGATTTAACATTCTGGGTTATTGTAAATGTAGTTTTATCTCCAAGGGTTCCAGAGAAAAATTATCTGTAGTTTTCATTTTGCTGTCAGATTGAAATAACTTCAATACTAAAAAATAACTCCTCCCATTCTTTACTTTTGTATTTTTTTAAAGAGACTACAAATTAGAACCAAAACAAAAGAAATTACAAGTGATACAGAATTTCACCTAACAAAGTAATATGAATTTCAAAGTATTTGTTGTAATGAGCAGTTTTGTCTTCCAACCAGTTATTCATATTGTCATGTATAGGCATGTAAAATTGGAAGAAGAAAGAAATATATAGGAAATTAAGATTAGAAAAAAATGCAAGCAATTGAAAAAAAGGAGACAAAGCAAATTAAAGCATTAACTGCTTCTTTCTGTAGACCAACAGAAATGCACAATACAGTTGTCCAAATCATCTTGTTTACATATATAGATAAATCTTTTACCCCACTGCCTCTCCTGTCCTTCTCCTCAACTCAGTAACTCTTTCCTTTTGAGTAAGTTCATTCCCTTTTTCCAGTATCTATTGTACCCTTCATATTCCCTTTTTCCCTTTCAGGTTCTCCCAACAAGGAGACAATATGTTTTCACATGGGGGTCTGATTTATTTCATTTAAAAGTATGGTCTCTAGTTGCATCCATTTACTGACAAAAGACTCAGATTTATCTTATTTTATAGCTGACTAATACTCCATTGTGAAAAAATACATGTTCTTTATCCACTCTTCAATTGATGACTTCTGGGTTGTTTCCAGTATTTAGATGTGACACACTGTGATGCTATAAACATGAGTACACATTTATCACTGTACTATGAGGTTTTCAGTTCTTCTGGAAAAATACCCAGGAGTAGAATAGCTGGCTTGAATGGGATCCCCAATCCTAGATTTTGAAAGAATCTCCACTCTGATTTCCATAGTGATTATACCAGTCTTAAGTTGAACCAAGAGTGCAAAAGTGTTCCTTTTTCTCCACAGCCTCTCCAGTATTAGTTATTGGCTGACTTCTTGATGTTAGCCATAATTTTTGGAGTGAGATGGAATCTCAGTGTTGTTTAAATTTGCATTTCTCAAATGAACAATGATGTTGAATGTTTTCATATATTTACTTGCCATTTGTATTGCTTTCTCTAAAATATTCATTCATTTTATATGTCCATTTATGGATTAGGTATTTTAATTTTGGAGGCCTGATTTTTTTAATTCTTTATATGCTCTAGATATAAGATCTATTTTGGACAGACAGTTGGCTATAATTTGTTCCCCAGTTTTATTTCCTAT
>NW_004524647.1:1378228-1381564 GCF_000260255.1 Octodon degus
ACCTGACTGAAACAGATATGTTACTGTGACACACCTCCAAGTCTCAGTAGCATTTAACAATTTCTTGCTCCAACTCTGATGTCAATAAAATAAAAATGTATAATTCTTTCACAGAAAGTGGTGCCCCAAATCATGGCCTAACTTGATATGAAAGAGTTATGTGATGAATAATCTTCTCATACTCCATATTTCTAACCAATATTGCATACACTCTATTGAAGTTCCTAGGAATGATATATGAGAGTATAAAAACATAATCATCAACACTAATGTTATCTATAAGGAGAAAAAGAGTCTACAAAACATGGTTTTATTGGAGGAGACAGCCACAAAATACTGTTCCTACCCATCCTTAGGAAAGACATGTATTCAATCTGCACGTCTGGATTACCTACCCAGGAGTAGTCTTTCTGTATAATGGCACATGAACCAGATACATATATTGCTCAAGCTGGGTTCTTCAAGGTTCTTCCTTGTGGTTGAAACACAAATAACAAATAAACAAGTCTGTATTCCATAGAGTATTTAAGCTATTTGTGAAGAAAACCTTAGAATGAAGCCAAGCAGAGACAGAGGTATTAGTGAAATAGAAATAAAAGGTAGGCCAGGAAAAAGAATGAGGTGTGGGGAATATCTGTGCACAAAGATCTTGAATCTCAGCTAGAGTATTCAAAGATTACTCAGTAAACTTCACCTTCAGATCCTATGGGATATCTTAGTATGTTTTTGACTTGTAAATTCATAACCTTGTCTCTCTCTCTCTCTCTCTCTCTCTCTCTCTCTCTCTCTCTCTCTCTCAGAAATAAACACACATATATGTATACATACACATATGTGTACTTTGTTTAGTTATTTAAGGTGACTGAGTTGAGAATGCTCTAAATATCAGGCAGTTTTGCAAAATGTTAGGTAGCAGCAGAGTATGAACTCCAAACCCTGCCATAATATATCTCCCTTTTCTTTTTTCATGACTGGAGTTAAATCCAGAATATTCTGGATTCCCAATGCAGAAATCAGAACTACAGTTTCCCAGGACAATAAATTCCTAGAAAACAGCCCAGATGCAGAGAGGGGTTTGTTTACTTGGTGCACAACATGAGATTGGAGTCCTGTCTGCCTATATTCTTACTCTTTAGATAACTTTTGATATCATGTGCAAGTCCCAGTGATGGCTAATCTATGCTTGATTGTCTAATAATCAGGGTTCCCTATGTTTCTTTTTAAGTTTGATTGACTTTTTTTTAACAGTTGACAGAACTTAAGGAAATACCTCTATGCATGTTAAAAATGTTACAAATAAAGAGATACATAGAGCAAGACATCTGACAAGAAGCTTGGGATTATAGAACTTCAAACTTCTGGGAAATTCTCTATCTTCAGCTATATGGACACTATAAACCATGTCATGTTATATTGGGGGAGCTTCATTACATAGTTATGATTGATTAAATCATTGGCTACCACCATAAACATCAGTCTCACTTCCTCATTGGCTGCTGCAGAGTAGGGCCCATTTTGGCCCTCTAATCCAGCCTTGAAAATGGGGAAAATTTTATCCATCAGTCAACTCAAAAGCATACAAAAAGCCAATTATCACTATGACAGTTTCAAAGATTCTGAAATTTGCTTTCCATGAACCAGAGAATAAAACAAGTTTGCATTTTACAATATCAAATATGTACAACATACCATGTTTTGGCTGAGAATTTCTCTTGGCCACATGTGCCAGGTTTCCAAGATTTCAACTTGATTTTCAGTGCACTTGAATGATGACCACTTCTCTACATTCATAGTTTGTGGAGGTTTCAGTCCATACTCAGCTGACACTAAGACAGTGCAGCACATGTCAGAGGGCAGAAGTAAATGGTGGCACAAAACAGCCAGAGCAAAAAGGGAGGACCAGTGGCAGCAGCAGAAAGCAAACTTCTCTCCCTTCCTTATACTGCATTCAGGCTATCTGAGGGTATAGCACTCACACATACTCCTAGCACTGGATCATGAATTAATTATAAACTATAGAAACCCACACCAGTGACTGCATGACATTCTTGGAAGACAACTAGACACAAACCATAACAACCATCATAAGTAGATTTTATTACATGCAAGAACCCTGACATTCCCAATCACACTTCAAGAAATAGCCTTAGCATTAATATCCATAATATAGCTATGAAGGAGCAGAATCAACACTTAAATAGTGGTGCTTCTAGACATAAAAAGTCAGGGTTTGAGCAACTGCATCAACCACAAGAATTCACATTAATTAAAGAACTATGGCAATAAGGCTTTTAGTTAATATTCATTTTTTTGGAGGGGGAACCAGGGATTGAACTCAGGCCCTTGCACTTACCAGGCAAAGGCTTATTCTACTGAGCTATTTCCCCAGCCCCAGTTAATATTCTTAACACAAGCATTATCAAGAAACAGGTTTTCTACTGAGTTATGAGGTTCTGTATGCTCACTTCAGGTCTTTAGAAGTGAACAAGATGCATGAAAAAGTAGCAAAGTTTTACATTAATTAAAGCTAGGAAAATAAATATAGTCTGCAAAGTGAAAAGGAGCCAGTAGAAGATAGGAAAATATGTATGTTCTGTAGCACAAGAGCAGGGCAGGCAGAGAGTTTTCAGTGGTGATGATGTTTATGGAGGAGGTTTTTTGTACTTCTAATTTTTCAGGCTGATGTCAGATCTAGGTCATATTCTCAATAATCTTCTTAATGGAAGTGGAGAGATAGCTCAGTGGCATAAGCACCTGCCTGGAAAGTTCAAGGTCTGGAGTTCAATCCCCAGTACCACCACCACCACCACAACAACAACATAACCAAAAACAAATAAGTAAAACCACTTGCTTTATTTTATACCAGAGAATTAAAGATAGCACTTTCTGGGTTGTCCCATGTGCATTGCATGGAAGTGTCCCCTGTCTCCAGGACTGAGCACTTGACTAGCCAGTTGGCTGCATCCTGATCTCCCACTTCAGGTTCACAGTGAAGGTTTCCACCAATAGAATGAATAAAGAATATGTGATATATATTACTCAGCCCTAGAATCATGTCATTTGTAGCAAAGCAGATGGAACTAGAGAAAAGTTATGTTAAATGAAATAATCTAGGTATAGAAAGTCTGATACCACAAGTTCTCATTCATATGTGGCAGGTAAAAAGTTGACTTTATAGAATGAAAGACTAAAATAGGAGTTACTAGAGGCTGGATAAGAGAAATAGGAGGAGATCAGTTAACAGGTAAGAGAAATAAATTGCATTTCCCAGCATAATAAGGTGGTGAATTGCTAATGGCATAATTTGACTATTACTCATTGTATATGATGGAAATA
>NW_004524647.1:1393173-1394809 GCF_000260255.1 Octodon degus
GGTGTACTTTAATTTTCACTGTGTAGATCATTTATGTTCTTTGTATGATTGATTCCTAAGTATTTCTCTCTTTTTTGTCATTGAAAAGACATGGTTTCCCCAATTTAACTCTCAGTGTGTTCATTCTTCGTATATAAAAATGCTGATTTTTGGGCGTTGACTTTGTATCCTGCTATGTTGCTGAATTTAATGATAAAATCTACAAGATCCTTGGTGAAGTTTTTGTGCTCTTCTATGTAGAGTATTTTGTCATCTAAAAATAGAGATAACTTTACTTCTTCTTTTCCAATTCTTATTTATTTTTTTTCTGTCTCCTGTCTAATTGTTTGGGCTAATATTACTAGAAGCATAATGAATAGGAGTGGAGACAGTGGCCATTCTTGTCTTGCTCCTGATTTTATACTGAAGGTCTTCAGTTTTTGCCTACTTAGTATGATGTTGGCTGTTGGTATCTCATAGATGGATTTTATCAGTTAAGATGTAGATCATCTATTCCAATTGTCTGTACTCTGTCTTCTCTTCAGATCATATAAGTCTTTCACCCCTTGCCAATTGTCTGTAAAGTTTTTATCAGGAATAAGTGTTGGACTTTGTCAAAAATCTTTTCCTGCATCTATTGAGATGATCATGTGGATTTTGTTTTTGGTTCAATTGAGGTGGTGTATTCCTTTATGGATTTGCATGTGTTGAACCATTGCTATATTCCTAGAATGAATCCCACTTGATCATGATGTATAATCTTGATGATTTGCTGCATTGTGTCTGTAAGTATTTTATTGTGGATTTTTTCATTTATATTCATTAAAAATATTGATTTGTAGTTCTCTTTTTTTAGTTGGATCTCTCTCTGGTTTTGGAATCAGAGTGATAATTGCCTGCAGGAATGAATTTGGGAGAGTGCTTCCTTTCAATTCTTTTGAAAAGTCTGAGAAAATACTTCATTAAATATCAAAATTTCTTGTAGAATGCTGCTGTAAATCCACAGGGACTTGTACTTTTCTTGTTGGTAGGGTTTTATTACATTTTCAATTCTTTTTCTCGTTATTGGGTTATTCAGAATTTGCATATCTTCTTGACTCACCTTTAGAATTTCATATATGTCTAGAAAACTGTCCATTTTCTCTGTGTTTTCCATTCTGTGAGAGTAAAAGTTTTGGAAGTAGTTATAGATTATCTTCTGAATTTCTCTATGGACTGAAGTGATTTCACCCTTTTCATTCGTATTGCATGAATTTGCATTTTTTTCTTTCCTTTTTCTGATTAGGTTGAGTAGGGAGTTATCAATTTTATTTATTCTTTCAAAGAACCAACTCTTCAATTCATCCATTTTCTGTATTTTTTTGTCTCCAATACATTAATTTCTGCTCCAATGCTTATAATTTTCTGACTTCTTTGGGCTTTGTGATTGACTTGCTCTTCTTTTTCTAGGAGCTAGAGGTACAGCATAATATTCTGGTTTTGATCTTGCTCTGTTTTCTTAATTTGAAAATTTACCATGACAAATTTTCTTCTTAGGACAGTTTTTATTGAATCCCACAGGTTTTGGTAAATTGTATCTGCAACTTCATTTGATTGTAAATATTTATTTTAATTTCTTCATTAATTCCATTTGTGGTCCACTTGTTGTTCAGGAGGG
>NW_004524647.1:1394909-1398104 GCF_000260255.1 Octodon degus
TTTTAATTTTCTAAATTATTACAGAGGATTCTCTTCCTGATATATTTATTTTCTGAAGGAATGATTTTGAAATCAATGTTAGTAAGTAAACAGATGGAGAGATTGATACTGTGAGGGGCAAAGAATTGAGTTACATCTGAGTTAACATGAATGGATAGGAAATGTCAACATTCTGATTCAGAGCTTGAAGGCATTCATCTCACTTCCCTGAGAAGGCAGGCAGATGCATGTTTATGTATTCTCTGAGCATTCTAGATTATTTAAATTTCCCTAATTTGAGGCTTCCTTTTACCTCTGAACATATGCTATTTATTTCAAGACCCTAACAGCATCCCTTTGTTTAAAAATTAATGTCTAAATAGTGGTCTTTACATAGGTTCAAATAAAAAATAGACACTTTGCTATTTAATTTAGTTTTATGCTTCAGTGAATTTCAAATACATCCTCTCTTATTTCTAATTACATTATGGCAGCAGGACTTTTTTAAAAAGCTTAATTTTTCTAGCATTAGCTACTCTAATAATGCTCATCTAACTAACCAAGGAAGACACACAGAAGGGACTGAAGAAGGAGTGAGACATCTTAATAGCTCTGTAAGTGAATATTTAAATTTAGGACAGACAATGATCATGTAGAGTTTCTAAGCCCTCTTGTTTTTCTTAAATACAAAATGAACATATTCCATGTATTTGTTTCACAATGTCACATGAAGAGTTATATGAAGTGAAACACCTTAGAAATTTATCTGGTTCTCATATTACTTTTATTTGTTTTATTTTATTTTTTATTTAGGACAGGGTGTACAGTACCTCGCTGCGTAGATTGGACTCCTAGTGATCCTATTTACAGCCTCCCAACTGCTGGGATTACAGGTGTGCACCATCATGCCCAGTCTCAATCACTGTCTCAGTGTGCCCCAGGGGTGGGGCTGGCACAGCAGGCCCAGGGATTGAACTCCTGGCCCCTGTGTCTGCGTAAGCAATTGCTTTCATCCACTGAGCTATTTGCCCAGCCCTCTTATTACTTTTACAAATCAACATCCTAAACAACAGCAAAGGACATGGAAGTCCTTAAAGTTACCATACCTAGAGCTGAACATTCTTGTCTCTGTGTACTGAAATCCAAGATCAAACACTCACTTTCCTCATCTCTCTATTCCAAAAATCTGCATTTTCTTTTCTTTCCAGGGTCTCTACTACCATCACTTTTGTTTTCATATTTCTGCCTATTTCTTCTAAATTTTGCAAAGGTAAGTAGGTGCCTTATGATCCAACGCATTATAGAATTGGCTATTAAAATTTTTTGTTTAGATTTTGGCCTGGTTTGTCCCATATGAAAAAGTATTTCCATCTGTTTTAATTTTTTTGCTATATTCCCAGAACATAGAATAGTGCTTATTTCTCCATGATTATAGAAGTAACTGAAACTGGGTCAACCTTTTGGTAAATAAATAAATGAACCTTTGAATAGGTTGAAACCCTATTCCTCACTCTATTTGGAAATAGGTTCTGAAGGTAATGGCTGATGTTAAATGAAATCTTAATCCTAAAAATCTTTTCTTAGAAGACAAATGCTAGTAAACTCAAAAACAGAAGAAAGGTCCTTTTGAGATCACAACAGCTACCTGCTAAAAAGGAAGAGATTCCTCAGCAGAAACCAACCATACCAACACCTAGAATTTAGATTTCTGGCAGCCAGAACTATTAGAAAGTGCCTTATTTAAGCCATCAGTAGGTGATACTCAATTATGCAGCCATAGTAGACAAATACCAACAGCCTCTTTCGTTTGTAACCTAACTTTCAAACTTCAAACATAGCCAGAAAAGCTCCACATAGTTGACCTCACCTCTGCATCCTGCATTAATTCATAATGCAAGAACATCACTATGCACCCTCCTGAAACATCAGGTCTCTTCCAGTCCTGTGTTCCTGAGTTTGCTGACTGGGGCAAATCCCCCAACATAGGTATGCAGTACTATGCACCTGTCCTTTCCATATTAAATTATGGCAGCCAGAACAGACAAATACAAACAGCCTCCCACATTTCCCATTAAACAGGAAGCTAATAGGACCAGAATCTGTTTCCTGTGAATAAACAGAAGAATGACTGAACCAATGCAGCCCATATGTAGGGTAAGAAAGAGTGCATTGTGGGCTAATTATTAAGATTCAACCAATTCCATGCAACTGAAAACAAATTTTAAAGTAAAATATTCTCTTATATGGATTTGTGATATCAAAAATTCCCTGACAGACTGACTTGCTATAAAGAGACCTTTATAGTTTTAAATTGGTCCAATACCTATATGGTCATTTGAAAAGGAACATCCACTTTCAAAATAAAAATGCAAACCAGGAAACATTGCTCTAAGTGAGAATAAGTGAATGTTTTAAAGCACATGTTATAGTACCAAGAGATCTGAGACATCAAAGTCATGCACTACACAAAAAAAATTTCTTTTGGAAATGTTTGCTCTTCTAAGACCAGAGCAACACTAGAATCCAAAGAAATGATTTACATAAGGACCAGCCAAAGAGCTCAGTTGATTAAAGTGCCTGCAAGTAAGCACAGGGGTCAAGGGTTTGATCTCAGAGCCTGCCATGCCTGACCTGCACCTGGTATGTGCTGAGATCACAATTGAGATTGGGCATGGTGGCGCACGCCTGGAATCTCTGTAGCCTATAAACAGGTGGATCACTATGAGACTGATCTAGTGGTGAGACTCTGAACACTCTGTACATCCTTCCCTAAAATACAAAAAAAAAGCAAACAAACAAACAAAAAGAAATGACTTACAAATAGTATAAACGAACAAATAAAACCAATGACAGGAACATAAGGAGGAGATGGTTTTTAAAGCACTTCCACCTCAATCACAGCATAGAAGTTAAAAAAAAAAAAAAGCATACATCTGCTCAGACCCACAGTATTGCAAATGTTGCAGCCTCCTAGCCAGCCTTCCTGTCTTCTTCCTTTCCCTTTAAAAAATTATAAAGGTCAACATTTATATGAAGTAATTTTCTGTGGTTAAAAAAAAAATGCTGCCCCAGAAGGTTAGGGAGAGTGGTTCTTAAAAGGAAGATTGGAGTCCTAGCCCAGGTGCGGTGAGTGTGCAGAGAGCTTCCTGCTACCCTGCGCCTGCGGGACCAGTCCCAGCCCAGGCGCAGAGTGGGCCGGACCCTCTCCCAGCCCCT
>NW_004524647.1:1398204-1421118 GCF_000260255.1 Octodon degus
TTATTTTCCTGTTATAAGTTCCACGATTTTCCCTCTTTTTAATTCCTTGTTTTGGTGATTGCTTTCTGTTTTTCTTGAAGTTGTGATCACTTCTATCTCTTTCTAGAATATCTGTCAGTAGTCTTTGTAAGCTTGTTTTGAATGTCATGAATTTCTTCAATTGTTTTTTGTCATGGCAGGATCTTATTTTGCCAGAGAATTAATAGATAGTTTTGCAGAGTGTATCAATCTGTGTTGGAAGTTATTTTGTTTCAGGACTTGAAATACTTCAGTCCAAGCTCCTCATGATTTGATGATTTGTGTTGAGAAATTTGCCATGATTATGATGGGCTTTCTATTGCATGTGATCTGTTTCTTCTATATAGCAGCTTTTAATATTCTATTCTTTTGCTGAATTTCTGAGATCTTATTTATTATGTGTATAGGTATAGATGTATTGTGATTATGGCTTTGGGCAGTTTCATATGCCTCACTTATCTCTATGTTGCATTCTTTCTCATGTTTAGAAAATTTTCTGATAGTACTTCTCCAAATAGCCTTTTTATGTCATTTGTGTTGTTTCCTGCTGCTTCATTGACATCTTTTATTCTCTTTTTAATGTAGTTAGTACAAGGTCTACAAGGTTGCACTAAACAACTTGGACTCATAGTGTTCCTCCTCTTTTCAGCCTACCAATTGCTGGACTTACGGGAGTATGCCACCACATCCATTCTTAATCACTATATCAGTGTGCCCAAGGAGCAGGGCTAGTATGACATACCTGGGATCAAACCCTAGTCCTTGTATCTGCCTAAGCAAGCACTTTAGTCTGCTGAGCTAGCTGGCCAGCCTTGCACTGGCCAGATATAACATTCTTATGTTATTTTTCTTTGCACTGCCTCATAGCTGCTGAATTGTTTTTTTCCTGGCTTCTTGTTAGTTTTAGGAGATCTTTTATTTCATTAGCTGCAACAGTGTTTTCAAGGTCTGAATGTCTATCTTCACTATCTTTGAAATGGCTTTGCCAGCTTTCAATGGAGTTCTTAATTTCATGGATATGTTTGAATCTGTTTCATGCTTTTTAATTCTTTCCTGTATCTTTCATTCAGTGTTTCCATCTTTTTTCTATTCTTCTTCTTAGCTGTACTGAACAATTCTTTCATGATTATTGTCCTTTCTTTTGGACCTGAGAATTACGTTTGATCTAATTTCATCTGTAGCCTAATGGACTTGTTTCTTCACTTCAGTTGCTATCATTTCAGAGGTTTCTAGTGTGTAATTCCCAAGTTCTTGTTTATCTTTTTCTGCTGGATTTTTTCTGGATGGGGTAGAGGATTGAGATTTCCTTTTTCTTCTATGTTTTGACATTTTTGAAGTTCCCACTAATTATTCAGAGTTCTGCAAGCTATAAAGAGTCCACCAAATTTCTTAAATTGATCCAGGGAAGCTCTGAGCATGCATTAGGCCTACAGATCACAGTTCTCCTGTATCCTACAGGCTACCCAGAATCCACTTAAGTTCTTAAAAGTTTGGACAGGCACCAGCAGAAGCTTCATGCCTGCATGCTACCACATTGATATTCAAATAAATTTATAATTTACAAATGTTTGTATGTACACTTCATTTCCATCTTTTAATTAGCTGTAGAGGTTTTTTTTATTCCAATTATGCAGATATGGACACTCAAGTAGAGAGCAGTTAAGGGAACAGCCTGCATTGCACAGTAATAATCAAGATTGGAATCTGAATCAGAAGTAGTTGATGATGCTTACAAAAAAATAAATAGTGATAGTTTCATTCAGTATTAAAATTCTATAATGCAGGCTTATGGGACCTGTACGTAAGACAGTAGAAGGAGCCAAGGCTGTTTGGTAATCCTGGAAAAACAATCAACACAACTGAGCACTGCTTTTGGACCTAAATTCTTCACTGGATTGAAACTCAATGAGAGTTGACAAACCACAGGAATACGGATAGCCAGAAGATCAGTTGTCAGTCAATAAGCCTACCTTGTTCCTCTGAATCTGGGGGTTCTAGGATTTGGCACACCTTTTAATTCTTTATCCTGAACTTGCCACACAAGAAGTCTGTTTGCATAAGATAATGAATGAAAGTGCACCACTTTTGGCTGTCTTCTCCTGGGCTTCTCCTTCCTTTTCACCTTCAGCTGAAAGTACTAGAAACATTATATTGATAGCCTGCTTGGACAAAGGCAGTGTCACATGCAAACACCCCAGGCAAATGCTCTATAGCTGGCACATGAAGCTTAGGACCATCTGCTCAGATGGCTTCCAGCCTGCTGAGAAAACAATGAGCTACTTCCCTCAAAGCAAAAGAGCCAAAAATGAGCTTGCAGTCTTTGTCAAAATAAAGCTAATCATTTGTCTCCCTATCTTCATAAATAAAGATTAATGAACTGTTCTTTGCTACATTGGTCTTTGGAACTTCAGATTTTTCTTCACTCCTCTAAGATGGGCTTAACTTTATCTTATATTAAGAATGCTTGACTTCTGTTAGATAATGAAAAGCAGGAAAGGATGTCTTCTTTCATTTCTCCTTTAAAGTAGATGCCTACCATAATATCTAACAAATGGGATCCAATTTGTATGCATGTAATAGTAAGTATACCATGACCCCTTAATTCAGAAGGTCATGCCCCTTCGGCTGTTCCAAACTAAATAGTTTCAAAAGGGAAGACAGAAAATTTGTACAAATGTGACAATTTCTTTTAATTTACCTCTTACTAAGGAATGCATAATCTTTGTGTACTGTGACAGGGATGGAAGGAACTACCTGGCACATAAATTATTTCCCTATATTTGGATAATTTTCAAAAAGTGGGAGATGGGGACAGAATAAGCCAGGGATGACATGAGAATCAGAGTACCAAGGGTTTTTGTTTTTGTTTTTGTTTTGTTTTGTTTTGTTTTCAGTTTTAGGGAAGGGCCCATGGGGTGTTCAGGGTCTCACTACTAGATCAGACTCATGGTGATCTTCCTGTGTACAGCCTCCCAAGAACTGGGATTACAGGAACATGCCACCATGCCCAGTCTCAATTGCCATCTTAGCATGCCCCTGGGGTGTGGCCTGCATGGCAGGCCCGGGGATGGAACCACCACCCCCTGCACCTGCTTGCAGGCACTTTAATCCACTGAGTTATTTGGCTGCCCTTACAGTGGCAAATTGTATGACCCATAATAAGACATTGACTCTTAAAGGAACAACAGAGATACTCATCCATAGCAAAGAAATTTTCAGTGTAATGGTAATAGGAGATCCAAAATGTTTTTGGTAACTGAGCTATAAGTATCAGCTGGTGGCCAAAGATCAATGTAGAGGACACCTACAAAAGCATTTCATACTATTCAGGACTAGAGATATAGCTCAGTAACATAAGTACCTGCTCAGCAAGTACAAAGTCCCGAGTTTGATCTGAGGTATACTCCCACACATACACAGATATCTCTGTGTGGTTTTGTACTATGTATTTATAAGGAATATTTTGTAAATCTTCCCTTCCCCAGGATTCTATATGTAGTATTGTCCAAGAGCCTTCTAAGAAATCTCCACTTAGAGTCATTGAAACAAAGTTGGTTCCACTGATTTTCATCTAAAAACATAGTTTTGTAGGAGATGAAATGCCAAGAGGACAACAAGAATTGCCTTGTTTTCTGTGGAATAGCAATGCGGGTTTTGAGAGGAAGTAAGAGATCACTGCAAGATTGATTGCATAAGCAAGTCTTAATTACTACCCTGGTGGCATGAGAAGGTGTTTTAGTTACTTTTCTCACTGCTGATACACAAAACACTCAACACTCACAGGTAAGGGAGGAAAGGCTTTTTTAGCTCATAACTGTAAAGGTTTCCACTTATAATAGACCAGCTCCAAGGCTGGGTGGCTTGGCAGAAGAGAACAATTCACTGCAGGCAGAATGTAACAAGGCAACAAGAGAGGGAGAGAGAGACAAGCTCTTTCTGTCCACTATATTGTATGCAGGATGCTAGCTTTAGGGCAGGTGTAGCACTCACACCCTTAATCCCAGCTAGAACTATGCCAAATGATCCAGTGGGCTAATTTACTAATCACACACCCTTGATGCCAGCATCACACACTCTCTATATAGCCATCTCTGAAAAGCCTGCCCCCATGACTGCATGAGTCTTTACAATGTCAGTGAGACAAAAACCATAACAGAAAGCATCAGGCAGGATATGTGGTAATGTTTTTACTTAAATGTGAATTCTAATGACTTAGCACTACTTAGATGCATTATTCATTTGTTTTTACTTCACATAGCTATTATTTGGGCACCTACTATGTGCTAGGACCTAATGTTAGATGTGATAATAAGCAAAGATTCAAGCTTTATAGGTTATGAATGTGGGTTCTGAGGTGCAGGTGCCTTGGCTTATGTCCATCTGTGTGATCCCAGGCACCTGACTTAAGCTTTCTGAGGATGTTTCATCTGTGTAATTGTATTAGCAGTACCTGTCACCTACAGGCAGCTATCAAATTTGATCACTCATCCTTTGCATGTAAAGCTTTATAGCAGTGTGTCATATAAAATAAGCATTTAATAAGGATTAGCAGTGGTGCTGTTAAATTTAGTACTAGTAGAGAACTTACTTGGATTTTTATTAGTATAATGTTTGGCTAAATATGGGCACATTTAAGTAAAGGGGGAACATTAGAAAGTTGTATGTACTGTAAGCAAGGTTATGCAAAAAAATTTGCAAAGAGCTGCTGTCTAGAAAAGTCATCTCAAATCAAGCAGCAAACTGCAGCTTGTGACAGCTGGAACAAGCTGCTGTGAGTGGGGATGGTCAGTGCAGGAGAAGAGGGAATGTGCAAAGCCCCAAAAGATAAGGGTGCAGTGGGTCAGGAGCCAAGTTATATTCAGCATGGTTACAAGGCCTTGGAAATGAGGTGGTGGGGATGATAAAACAAATAGGGGTGACAGGGATGGTGAGGAAAAGAGGACCTAAATCATACATGGTAATATTAAAGAAAGCTATGAACATTCCTTCAAGAATTTTAAGCAGAAAAGGATTGTGATCACATCTGCACTTTATCCAGAAGAGAGCTGATATAGTGTGGGAATAATAAGGAGGCTGGGAAGAAGGCAATGAAGTGTGGGGTCTGGGGGACTCTGATAAGAAGTGTATGTCTCTAAGACAAATATATGAGAAGCAAAGGAATCTCAGAAATCATCCAAAGTGCGAAGAAAACAAGAAAATGGGGGCAAATTAGACCTCAGATACCCCTACAGATGATGAGGGGCAATGTGGCACCACCTCATGGAATATGAAAACAGAGAAAGATAGTAAATTCTGGGCAAGGGAAAATGAAAGATAAATTCATCTGGGGCTGTACTACCTTTCAGATACCTTGGATACACCTAGATGGAAATATCTAGCAGACACTTGGATATGTGCATCTCAAAATGAGAAATAAAATCCAGTGATTTACTAATCAATGACAAAAGGGTAATGAGAACCACCAACTTATTAGAGGGTTATATAGTATGTTGATTGAGAAGACAACGTAGGTGAGCACCACAAGGAAATCTATCACTTATGGGTTAGACAGAACCTATGAGGAAAAATGAGAAGTGCTGAGCAGATGACAAGGAGGAACCTCAAGAATATCCAGCACTGTGGAGTCCTAGAAAACAGGGTCATCAACATTGTAATATGCTGCAGAAAATTCAAACAAACATAGGAATAAAAGTTAACTGATATTTTCACAACTACAAAAGTAGCAGGACTCTTTTCTGTTTATCATGCAATAGTCAGAAGAAAAATGGGTTGAGGAGACAGTGGTGTAAAGATAGTTAGGGAAGAATAAGCAGCACGGGTACTGGGTGGCTCATGTAATAACGACCGCTACATGCCTACTCATGGCATGATGTCCTGGAAGGGACTGGCCTTTGTAGGACCTCACATAGTTTTTGCAATATGTCCCTAGCTTCTGTGAAGTACAGAAGTGAAGAAGCAGAAACAGTAAATACTGATAATTTCAAGCACTTTGGCCCAAAAGAACAGAAAAGACACAGTACTAGGCCAAGAGGGAATAGTAATAGAGGAAAGATGAAAAAGAGTAACTCATCCTCATTGCTACAGCTAAGCTACTTTGAAAAATACTTAAGCCATTACTCAAAGACAGCAGACATGCTACTGAATATTCAAACACTGAGGACCACCAAGGAAAAACAAGCTTTTGTCTTGGGTGTTAACTTCAGCATGTATCAACTGTGGCAAAAAAAAAAAAAAAATCAAGAAAAGTACATTGATCACCATTCTCTAGAAACAGTAGCAAGTGACATGCAATTGTACTTGACAAGCAACTTTGATTCAACTTCAGAAGATAAAAATTTGAGGAGGCTTCTGTACCAGGGAATATGATGCTAGATCAGATGGCTTAGTGTAAGAATTATGAAACTCTTTTGAGGTTAGCAGAGTTAGAAAAAATGGATCTGAGCAAGTCAGTCACATATTTCCCTCCGTTTAACTCAAAACCACAGCCTAAGTTTATTCACTCTCCTAAGAGTGGTAGAGAGTAAAAGAACAAAAGCTTAGGAGTTTCCCAATGCCCTAGGTGCGAGAACATACAGTTTTGATTTTCTAACCTGACCTTCTGATCCTCTTTATCATATTCCCACCTCATTACAGGTTTATAAATATGTACTACATCTCATAAATATAATTAATACCGCAGTGCATCATGAGATGAGCATGTGTGCTGAGAGCCCCCAGGATGACTTAGCATCCTGTCAATCATTCCTGTCTATCACACATAGAGATTCAGTGGGAAGCACCTAAAACAGAATTATCTGACCTTTAAATTCTGAAATCCTGGTTTATCTACCCTCTTTTGTTGCTCTTGTTACTTTTGTGTGCTATTTTTCTGTCCTCAGTGCTTTTTATAAATTACATTTTTAGACAAGGTCTTACTATACAGTTAAGACTGGACTTGAACTATGTAGTGCAGGTTGGCCTCCAACCTATGGTAATCCTCCGACCTCAGCCTCCAGAGTGCTTGGATTATAGGCCTTCACCATTACTCCTTGCCATCTTCAGTGTGTCCTAATATCCAAGCATCCCTCTTAAGCTGTGTTATGCCTTTCATTGGTACAGACTTGCCCTGAGCACAACTTTGCATGATCTTTGATAATTATAGCTTTTATAATTACTACTTACTACTGGATGCACACTTGGCCATTCTTTCCTCAGTGTATACAAGAACCTGCACTATTAGTGGCCCATAACACTATGACAAGATCTCTATATAGAAAAAGCCAGATTGCGTGGGCCTTAAATTTTCCCTTTATAAATTTTAGGATTGAGACCTACTCTAACTCACCTTAGCTACAAAGCACTTTAGGCAGCTCAAAATCACTTTTTATTTAATGAAATTGTTTAAGAGCTATTACAAAACAAAGCAAATAAACTTTTAAAAGGGACTATCTTAAACAGCAAAGTACAATAAAAATTAAATGTGGAATCTAGACTCAGAGTATATAGGTGTGCAATGTAAAAGTCTCCCAATAGTTATACATAAGAAATTTTTTTCAAAATAAAATGTTTCAAAAAGAACAAGTTTTAATTAGGTTTAAATATGACTGCTAACATGCAAAGTAAGGACTAACAAAACCAAAACATATGTAAAGCTATCAATTAGCAGAGACCTAAAAGAATTAATGCATAAACTCAAATAAAAGGAACAAAATGATGCAAAAAAGTAATAAACATAAAATACTGTGGAGGAAAAACTATATCAGTGATCAGCATAGTGTAGAATAGACCTGCCATTGTATTTTTCTATTACATATAAACTAGCTAATGATAAGCTACCTATAATGAAGGCAAGTAACATGAAATGTAAAGAAAATTTAAAATAAAGGAAAAAGTTAGAAATTAAAATTCTTCAAAAAATTCTAGAAAAACAGAAAGCATATCAATCCAAAACAAGAGGATGCTTCCATTCCCCCACCCCCCTTTAATGTATTTAGTACAGGATCTACAGGGTCTCACTATGCAGGCCAAACTCCTAGTGATCCTCCTGTTTTCAGTCTCTGAAGCGCTGAGGCACAAGCCACCATGCCTATTCTCAATCAGTGCCCTGGAGGCAGGCCCAGCACAGCAAGCCAGAGATCCAACAGGCACTTTAATCTGCTGAGCACTTAGGAATCAACTAAGATACTAAATAATAACTTAAAAGGCAGAGGTCAAAAGTACTGATTCACACTAGAGTGAATTTTATGGGATTTGGTGCTTTCTCTGAATCCTATACTGTTGTAAATCTCAAGGTTAACAATGTGTTTGACTTTGTTTTCTTCAAGGATTTTCAGCTCTGGATTTAGGAAGTTGCCAGCTTGCATACCTAAAGCACAGTGATCTAGCAAGTACTCAATCATGCTTAAAAATTCTGAAGACTGATATTATTCTTGGCAACTTGATACCCAGAAAAACAGCAAGAGGAAGGCCCAGTCAAATGGCTCTTCTGTCACCATGATATTAAATCACTGCCAAAAGTCTCCCTGTTTTAAAAGGAGGACTCACCCTCATCACCAGCTCCAATAAAACAAAGCTCCTGCCTGCCTCTCCTTTCTCCCCATACCACCCTCACATTAGGAAGAATCATGAGGATGTAGGATCAGATTAGTTCACTCCTTGGTCTTGCCACAAAAAAATAACTGCATACTTACAGTGAGTACCTGAAAAATGTTTCACTTGGTGGGGGCTGTTACATGCTAAAATATAGTTGAAATGTGAGGGTAGATGTAACAGACATCTGCTTATAACCCCTGATACACAACTGGGAAGAGAAAGAAACACTAACAGATATAGATATTGATTTACAAAAGAAAGCTAATAGTTAAAACATCTACTCAGGTAGGACAAGACTTCTAAAGAGTTGTCAGAAGTGCAGTAATATTGAGTTCCTAATAATTATTTTCTGGGACAAAAACAAATAAAAAGTACACAAAAACATTTATGGTGAATTTATTTTGTGCCAGATACTCTAGTAAGTGATTTAGAAGTTTTACTTCATTTAGATTTTATAAGCTTCTTCAAAAGTCTTCAGTTTCCCATTTTCACAAGGACAGAGGTTCAGTATACCCTAAGAATCTACCATCTTTGTGAGTGTAGCAAGTATTAGAACAATGGCTTGGGCTGGGTCCCACTGTGAAGAATTCCTCTATCCAGCTGTTGGGTTACTGAAATCACATATAATGATGAGAAGAAGTTGTATCATATAAAGGAGTTTGGTAAATATTAAACTCCCTCTTAATCCAAAGAACTAAATCACTTCTGAAAATATCATATTTGTTGGCTTTCTCAATGTTGGGACAAAATTCCTACTTCCCACAACTTAAAAAAAGAGAGATTTATTTGGCCCAGTTCCTGACCATCCTTGCATGGTTCCAAAGGAGGAACATTGTGGGGGATACATGCAGTAAAGCAAAGCTCCTCAGTTCATGGTTACCAGAAGGAAGAGAACAGGGCAAGAGCACCAGCAACAGAGTGATGGTGAACCTTTTAGAAGCCAAGTACCCAAACTGCAACCCAAAAGTACTTATTTGTCATAAAGTCCAAACACTGAAATTAACCTGGATGCCGAGGTTTTAGTTTAGAATAAAAAAAGAAAGAAAGAAAAAAATCCTGCTACCTGATGCTCAGTTGCTGGGGTGACTCAGCTCACATGCTAGTCGAGAGGGCTGTGAGTGCCTGTTGTGGCACATACCATAGGTTCTCTGTCCCTGAGATACACTCTCAACAGCAAGACCAGTGACTCAGCACCTCCAGTGGGGCCCCACCACCCACAGCACAGTCAGCTGTGAACATCAGTGACTTGACCCACTGATAAGCCTCACTGATCCCCAATCCAGGCATCTTTCCAGGGGCCCTTTTCAGTCTATTCAAGTTAACAATTAAGATTAACTGTCACTGAAATGTTTGTAAAACACAGCATACTGCCCAAAGTCCAAAGGCAGTAACTTAGAATTGAAGGTATTATAGGTCTGTGTCTAATCCTCGGTAGGTAGGCAGGTAAATAGGCAGGTAGATTAGATAGATAGATAGATAGATAGATAGATAGATAGATAGATAGATAGATAGATAGATAGATATCACTTCTATATAATTATCATAGAATTAAATATTTTATTATTAATTCAGTGACTAATTTTACTATCTGTTAAGTTTCACTCCTACTCAGTGCTTCCCCAAACATTTCTATTTTCCTAAACTCCCTAAAGGTGGATAAAAGATAGATAATACATTAACAAACAGTGAGTATCGGGCCTATTTCCCCTTCATTTTTAATTACTTCTGAACCTCTTGATAATTTAAGATAAAAAAGCATGACTCTTATTTAATGGCCATATCAAACTCAATCATTTTAAAATGGCAAATCAGTTATGTAATGTAAGAACACACTCCAGAGTCCAAACAGTAAACCATACCTAAATAAAAATTAATGTTCCTGGTCATAATTACTTAGATCAATATCATATTTATAGAAAATTCTGTAAAGTTAGTCTAAGTGCTTGATTTATCCAGAAACTAGTTGTTAGCAAAACCATCCTATTCTGTAAGAATATAGAAACAAAAACTTTAAAAAAAAAACAAAAACAAAGGGAGCTCTGGAAGCCACAAACTTGATAACTACAGAGGCTGGGAAGATGCTGCTACAGAATCAGGGGGCTAAAAGATAGAGGGACTTGTCAGTAGTGAAGATGTGGCATCCACAGTTGGCAGCAGCTATTGAAATCTGTTGGGAATCCCCTCACCAAAGCAATAACAGTTTATTTCTTTTTAAATTTTAATTCCATAGTGATGTGTACAGTCATAACATTTACATTCCTGCACATACCTTTTCTTTTTACTCCATCTCCTTCCTTTCCTTTCTCTCCTCATTCTCCCATCTCTTGATGCACTTTTCCTATGAGAAAGATCTAGCTCCTCACAGCCTAGTATCCATCTCGTTTTATGCTCTTCATTTTTATAAGGTTATCATATAAAATAAATCAGGTGACATTTAAGTTCATGCATCTGATTTATTTCACTCAACATCATGGATTCAAGGTGCTTACATTTTCCTAAAAATGACAGTTATCCTTCTTTATGGAATGTGCTATTCCATTGTGTTTAATAGCATACTTTATCCATTCGTCTGGTGAAGTTTTACCAGATATGAGATCAAGGACATATGCTCCTCTAAATTTCAAACACAACCAAAGCTTCCAATGTTTTAAGCAATGTTTCCTCATGTTTAAGAGATCATATAGGCCAAGAAGAAAAAAAAAAGTCTAACATCTAAAACCTGGTTCTAAGAACCAGCTGAAAGTGCTAAAGTTATTTCTTCACATACATTTGAAAATCAGATAATACAAGTGCCTCCCTCAAAATCAAATATTTAGAATGAGACAAAACTAGAAATGGGACCATGGTCTTGCTCTAAACTCATGCTTCTGATATTTATGGGCAGCCTCCAAAATAACTGATTTTCACAGAGGCTGTTCTTACAACACCGGGTAGCACACAGCCTGCCGCAGGCTGGCTCCATCACTCCAAGCTCTAAAAAGTTTGCTTGCCCTCACTGCTTTAGTCTGACTAAGCAACCCAAGAAGCAGGCATCATCTGGAAAATGAGAAAGTAATTAGTAGGGCAGATGGCACTCTTCACAAGCTTTCCTATGCCTTCCTCGGTCAAAACGGCATCGGTTTCCCCTCTGATGCAGCCGTTTTTATTTCAGAACAGGCTTTCACTAACAGTAAAGGGAAATCTACTTAAGTGTACTACCACTATGTGAATCAGGTTTGGGAAAAGAATCACTGTTTAACCTCACTGATATATAGCTCAAGGAAAAACACGAAGTTTATCAAGTCATATGGATAGTATTTTGCTCAGAGTGCTTTTTAAATTGTTTTAAAATACCGAAATTCACATCTGACATCTCATGACTAGCCCATGCCTCCCTTGCACCTTGCATTTCATGATCTCTAAGAACTTGGCCAAGATACAGATTAATAAAATCTTCTAACCTAAATTCTCCCCAGGAAAGTTTTTTTGACTTATTTTTTTACTCCAAGCCTTGGCTTCATCACAAATAAACACATAGACTCAGAACAGATATGTTATTTATATTTTCATGGAAATAAATTTATATTGGGCTGGAAAGATAGCTCAGTGGTCTAAGTGCCTACCTGGCAAACACAGGAACCCATGTTCTATCCCTGGTACCACATACCTTCATTGTCCTACTAAAGAATAAACACTAATAGGGAAATAGATGCTTTTCACTCTATCAATGGAAAAACTGAAAGTAATAGCAGAAGCACATTGTCAAACATTCACTTCATGATGCTATTAAGTAACCATTATATCCATCACACATATAAGAAAACCAAGGCACACACAAGCTAAATAAGTGATACATGATTACCGAGCCATTCAGCAGCAATTGGGACCTGTCTCCAGGGGGTCCGCCCACACAGTCCAGATACGGACTGGGGTGCACCACTTTACTGACACCCATCTGTCTTCTTTGACAAGAGGGCTTGATTTTTCTATCATGGTGAAAAGCCTCCAGAAGGAAAATTAGGGCCTAGAAGTCCTCACAAGAGTGTTCTATGGCTGAAATTCTCCTCAGCTCACATAAAACTTAAGAATTAAGATTCAGAGACATCTATAATCAGAACTCTGAGATTCTAAGGCTACTGCAAGTCTTGTGGGGAGGAGTCATTGGTAGAAATAACACCTGATTCTCAACTGAGAGGAATAAATTCTCTACTGAATCCCAAGAATACTCCTTTCCTTCTTAAATAAGATCTTTCAGAAGTGGGTAGGAAAATCAGCAAAGAGCCACAAGTACAGGACACACTTCTGTCCAAGCAGACTGAGCAAGAGCTACCCCTATGTTGCCCTCTCTAAGCTCAAGAAGAGAAAGGATACGAGTAGTAAGGGAGGATTCAAAACAGTCAAAAGCAGATTTGTGTCATCAACATTTGTTGAGACTTTTCTTTTTATCCTCCTGCTAACCCAGCGAGATGGTGGGTGTTATTCACATTTCACACAGAGAAATTGATGTTTAGAATATTTTAATCAGTCAAGCTGATAAATGAGAGCCAAGAAGCAAAAACTTGGACTGTACAAGTAAGTCCAAACTTCTACAAGAATGCAAGACAAGAGAATACGCCCAAATATTCTAAACTTTAATGATGATGAAAGGGGACAATTGACACTAAGCTTATAGATATTTAAAATATTTTCCCATACTCTATTTTTGACTCTATTTTTTTACACTGATGTGTAGCATTATGAAGTGATAATCTATATTCAGCAAGAAACAGAAAAAATAAATATGTTGGCATTAAGAATGTTGGGACTAGGAATTATGGAATTAAATAAGATAAGGAATGTGCACCTTATCTTTCAAGTTCCCAGAGTTAAAACTGTCACTTCCTTCATAACAACAAAAAAAAACAGGAAATTTAGATGTAGATTTTCTATGGTGAAGTTCAAAGTACACGTGAATGTCAACCTCAACATGTGTCTCACTCACCAAGGTAAGAAGGAAAATTAGAGGATTAAGAAATGAATTGAAAGAAGAAATAAAAAGAGAAAGGTTTAACACAATTAAAAGAAAAGTGAGAATTTAAGGATTAGACAACGAAGAGAGGGCAAGAAGAAAAACTAGGAAACATGACAGGGGAAAAACCATACACTTATATACACAAGAGATTAAGGCAATGTTCCTGAGAATCTTCAGCAGGTTTCTGAAACTAACTGTTAATTGGTAGGATTCTCACCCTGACTAACTATATACACCGATACCTGTGATCTATACTGATTGTCATATCATACCAATTACTGCCATACTGTCTGTCAAGTATATGTTTGTGTGAAAAATAAGGGTAATAAATGCAAACAAGAGACAAGAAAAATGTGGCAAAGGACTGTCCTGCTACAATGCTGTATATGGTTAGATTTCTAATTTTCTGTGTAAAATATGTAACTGTTTATTCTTATTTTTTAATATTTTTAATTTTTTAATTTTTTTCATATTCTGTAGGGACTTAAAGTTTAACATATCAATATTTGATGGAAAATACCTGTTTCATGTTATGCCTAAGTTTTTTGATATTCAGACAGATAATGAGACTCAACTATCTAGTTGTAGAGTAATAATAAAAAGCTTCTCTTCTGGAGGGTTAACAAACTAAGTTTGCAGACCAAAAATTAAAGAAAAAGAAGGACTGTAGGGACAGCTAACATTTTTACCATAGCTTTTCAAGGTCAGTGATGAATCAGGACATAGGAGAACCTGTATTGTAACATAATGTAACTCAGTTGTGTCCCAAATTTTCTGATTGAGGAGAATATGGGGCCACAGAGAAAAGTGATCAATGTTGTAGAGTGTGCCTAAGGAGAGTCACATGAAGATAAAACATTCTCTCAGGCTTTTACAGAAAACAAATTGATCAAGCAATGACTGTGACTCATCCACATGGCTGATACTGACAAAAGATCTACAAACTTTGGTACAGGGTTTCAGGATAAATCTTCAAGGAATTTAACTGACCTTGTCAGATACAAAAGTTACATTTCTTTTTATATAGGTCTTGTTTTATCTTGGTCTTAACTATCCCACAGAAAAGTATAAGAATGAGGTGTGAAAGATAAAACCATATCAATAGGCTGAGCTGTAAAAGGCTCAAGTCAACAACTTCTGACATTGCCAGTCCTATGGAAAACCCAGACTAATATGGACTACTGGACTATATTGAAATATTTGGTTGAATTCACAAACCTACATTATTTAAATGACAATGAAATACCCTTCTCTGATGAAAGTAAACAAAAAAAGGAAACAAATGAAGGACCATTTTGTATCTGTATATTCAAGCTAGTTAGGATAGATATGCAGCTACTGTCTCTTAATTCAATGAATAGAAAGATTTATTCTGATAATGTTTGTGGACAGCATATCATTTCTGCATCTTGTACTATGAATAACCACTAAGAGGGTCCAGGGAGATGGCTTAGTAGAATATGTGTTTGCCTGGCAAGCACAAGGGCCTGAATTCAACCACTGGTTGTGCCAAAAACAAAACAAAACAACAACAACAAAAAAAAAAAAACTAAGAAGACAACAATATGCAATGTATTAATTACTGAAGCTGCCCTACTAATCAATTTTGAAACTGTCTCATTGCTATTTATTTCTCAATAAAATTAAAATTGAATTGCTCAATGAATTCTGTGCCACATGGACTAGAATACACTTTGACCATTCATCCAGGTTTTCCTCATCTAGTTTTAAGCAGTATTGCATAGCTCTGGGATGTGATAAGCCAGTGATCAAGTTCTAATATGAATTTGTGACCTTACACAGTTATTTAACCTTGTCTATACCTCAGTTTCCTCATTAGCAAAATGGGAATAGTGCAGTACCCACCTAACAGATTTCTGATGAATATAAATTTTGAGCACAGAGTATGACCCAAGTATGTGTTTTATAAATGTTAACAGTTCCCTGCTATGCTTAGCGAAGTATATTATAAACCGTGATGTGTCATTTGAATGTTATTTATTGCTACAACCTAATATCCCTAACATGGTAATATACCATCCTATTCAAATCTACTCTACCTTATGCATCATAATAGCATTTGGACAGCTACAAAATAATCTATAAAAGCCATCTTGTTTCTCATCTTTTTTAATATATGAAATGCAAACTGCACACATAATCACTTCTAATATTCCCACATATGGCAGGCCAGACCCAGACAGTAAATGTCTCTTTGCATGAAACTACAGATTAGTCAGGAAGACAAATAGCCTTCTGTGACAACAATATTTATTCAAAACAAAACTCAAATATGTAGTGTAATAAAAAGATATTTGGTCTTTCTCCTGGAGTTCCTGGCACAGAATGTGGGATTCACTTGGAGTTTACTGAGTGTTAAAGAGTATTTTTTATTATTTACAAGAAGTCCCTAGATCCTAACTGAGTTTCTACTGATGAGGTGGCTGATGACAAACCCATATAGCTTATAAAGGCCAAATTAGGAGCTGGCCACCACAAATCATAAACATTTTGAGAGAAGGACTGTTCAGTCCTGAAGATGGAAGGACAGAAGACTGAATCCAACCTCATAACCATAATTGATGAAATGACTGGCTATGCAGTAAAATCTCACAGTAAATTCAGAAATTGAGCTGTGGAGCACTTCTTATGTGCAAACACATCCTTGTGTTGGGAGATAGGAACACACCAAGAGATGGATGCTGTAGCTCTGGGCCTCTTTATCATCCCACATCTGTCCTTTGACTCTCTTGTACCTGGCCGATTTGAGTTACAGCTTCTATAACAAAACTGTAATTATGGTCATAGCTCTTTCCTGGGTTCTGGGAGTCATTCTAGCAAATTATCAAACCTGAAGAGTTCAAGGCAATTCCAAGCTGTGTAGTTAGCTGGGTAGAAGTGCAAGGAGTCTGGGGACCTGAGGGATTTGGGTCAATATCAGAATTAGAAGTGAGCTGGAGAGGCTGCCTTGTGACATGTAGAACCTGTGCTAACCAAGGGAGGCTCAGGATGGAATTGAGTTGCAGAACCCCTGTTGTTGCAGAAAATTGCTGTGGAAGGACACAAAGGCGAATTCATTTGGCTTTGAGTCTTCCTTCATAGGTTGAAAATAACTGGGTAAGACCTTCATAGTTGTGTGTCTTGCCCTTTCTAGAGACTCAATTGGAGCAAAAAGGGGGCTGTCTACTTCCTAATCTTCAGGCTTAATTCAAGTTTTCAGGATGTAAGGCAGCCACTATATATGGTTAAAGTATAATTTTATTTGTCTGTTTTTAGGGGGAGGTTATGTATTTAGAACAAGGTCTATAGGGCCTCACTACACAGATCACACTCATAGTGATCCTCCTGTTTTCAGCCTCCCAAGTACTAGGACTGGAGACCTGGGCCATCACACCCAGTCTCAATTGCTCTTTCAGCCACACCTGGGGCTGGACCTGCACAGCATGTGTTGCTAGGGAATGAACCTGGTCCCTGCATCTGCCTAACATGTGTTTTAGTCCGCTAAGATATCTGGCTGCCCCTAAAATAGAATTTTGAAAGTAAGCTTTTTGAGACTTAATACTCTATTTTTCCCAAGCCTTTATAGGATGAGATATATGACTGAAAAATGCAGTTAAGGCTTAAATTAAAAAATATTACAGTAAAATATTTGTTACCATTAATCCCCATCAAATACTTCTTGCTTCACTCACACTTATTCTTACCACTTTCTGAAGTGATTCTAGAAACTCTTTTCCATGGGTGTCTAATTGGGCTATTCTGACCATCTCAATGTCATGAATTATTTCAAAATATTTGCCTTTTATAGTCATTTTGATCTTGGGGAGGAGCCACAAGCCCCATGTCACATCTTATGAATAAGGTAGATGAGGATACAGCATAATATCACTCAGTAGCAGCATTCACCATATTTTATTACACCTGGTGAAGGCACGAAGGAGGACTTCCAGGTCTGTTTCAAAAAGCAGCAAAGACCATACAATAAGTATATTTCAAGAGGAGGGGATTTCCTGATGAGGATTAAGAGCAATTCATCTTTCACTATAAAATGGAGAATCAGGTAACCTGAACATATTAAAGGACTGAGGCAGCACTCTGAAATCCTAGGCATGTTTCTGCCTTTTAGAGTTTGAACTCTTTGTAGAGTTTGAACCAAGTTCATACAGTAGTCTTATGTCCTCTTCACACAGTGAGGAAACTGCATATAATCTGAAACTGTGTTGTAGGCGCTCCCTTTGGGAGACTCACATAACACACTCATAAGAAGAGTTCAGTCTGTCTCAGGTCTGATGACTCAAAATATTGGAAGTTGGGACCTATCACACACATTTGCCATAAGTATCCCAGACAACACTAATACCCATAAATATTGATGCCACAAAGGTTGACTGCTTTTATTCTATTAAGCCATCTCATAGAACATAGAACATCACTTTCATCAAATCATAGATCTAAGTGTATAATAAGTTATCAGTTTGGCAAAGGCAAGCATCATAAAATCCAATATTAGGAAGAATTGTTAAGCAAGACTGGCTAGATAAAAATCAACATTTTAACCATGATCCAGTTTAGAAAATTCTCTCCTATAATCCTCTCAAGCCTCTTTCTCTACCTTCATCTTTGTGGTAGTTTCTTTTATGCAATTTTTTCAGATAATGGTATTATCTTTCCATTTGATTGATCTAGAGTGCATCTTTCTTACAATTACATATCAAGCCAGTTAACAAGCTTCTTCACTGATGAAATAAATTCAGGCAATGAGCAAATACACTTAATGGAGTCAATACTAAGTTGCATTATTTTAGCCATCCGGGAAGTAGTCCTTTGAGTAACAAAGGATTTAAAGTGCCTCTGATGTAGTTCAAAAGGCAAATGCTGCTGAACCCACAGATTAGTGGTAACTCCTCAAATCTATTTCTTTCAAAGTACAACAACTCTTAAAGACTTTCAGATTTTCATTTCTTCTTTTATCTTACCTTCTGGACTTTCTCTTTCACTTTTATGTGATCGTTGTTTTCTTTATTTCCATCTTAAAAACTAGTCCTTACACTTGTCTCTTTACAGTTTCAATGAATTTATACTTTGGAAATCTTTTTGCAAATTGGCATGTTGGGAATACACAGAATTATTTATATCATCTGTTGGATCTACATTCCAGATTTTACTTAAGTGGCTACTAAATTGATGCTTTAATGCACAGATCTAAGTTACTTGTCATATGCAGGATACTTCAAGTGTAATATGGCTAGGAATTATATTCATAATAAAAGATGAAAAATCATTTACCTCAAGAAAATCTACCCAAGGGTCATGTGCTCCAGAGTGCACAAAGGTGGTTGGGTCATGGGGATGCTGGACTCATTGGTTGATTCATCCTCTGGTGAGCACAGCAGCTGAATGTGCTCTTAGAACTTGGGGTCTGGTTGAAGGCAAGTTACCAGGGCATGACCTTCAAGGTGATGCCTATCTCACCAGTTCTTCCCTTTGTTCTCTCTGCCTTCTGGTTGCCATTATGAGCAGCTTCCCTCCACCCACCCCCTTCCATGATGCTGTTAGTATTTGGAGCTGGCCAGCAATGGACTAAAGCTTCTAAACTATGAGCCAAAATAAACTTCTTCCGCTATAATTCATGAGTTCCAGGTTGGCTGGCCCATTGAAGAGGACGTTAACTAAGATAAATGGAGAGCTTAAAATTAAGGTTGTCTGGCAGAAAAGTCCTCTAATTTTCATTCTTACAGAGAATTCCAGAGAACTCAAGTGTCCTTAACCTTGGATTCATTTTTATCAGCAATAATTTTATACATAGTGGTTATAGACAGCAGTCTCTGAATATGAGTCTTAGCCTTCAGAATGCCTATAGGACTATGAATAAAGGATAAGCGCTACAGACTTCCCCTTCCACTATAAAACTAGAAATATGAGGCTGAAACCTTCCTCCTTATGCTTTCAATAAGCCCTGTTCCCTCTCTGGATTATTATACTATTGGTTTGTAAAGTACTTGTTGCTACTGCATAACAAAATAAGTACTGAAAATAATAACCTGTATTGGAGGCTTCATAAAGTTTTGAAAATTTAGGCCTGCTGAATCTAAAGAAAAGGGAGCTTGTGTTTTATATATACTTTCAAATTTTAGTTTTCTTTTTTATATTTTAAAAGTGTTAGTCTATTTTGGGTGAGAATATCTAAAACAAAATGACCCTTTACAACAAATATCTCAAGATATACAACTTTATGTTAAAGCTGGCATTCACCCCTTGTGATGTCTTAAAGATCACAGAACTTCCATACTAAGATACATTGATCCATGCAAATGCAAATGACTTTACATCTCTGAGACATTAAAGATGCATCACAGAAGGATGGGAAGCAATCTTGCACCACTTTTACCAAAATTTGATCAGAGCCAGACATCATACTTCAGCACAGAACAAGTCCTTGATCAGTAGGAAACACTGGGAAGAGGTGAATTTTTCTCCTAAGAGCCAGATTTCCACCTCAGCTAATGAGAAGAGCCGGCCCTGGGATCCATACCTTGGGTTAGCAATCCACAGCAGTGTGGGATGCTCTGGGCACCTTTAGGCACTGGGATACAAGACACCCAAGGGTTATGATCAGTGTGGAATAACGATGCAAAGACACAAGGCACATCAGTGTGAACCTCAGCACCTCTGTCTCAAAGTGTAGCTCCTCTAGAGGCACACTACTCTACAGGGGAGGATACCATGTGTATAGAGACTCTCAGTGAGGCATATAAAATACAGCATCCCAATCAGGAAATTCACAAATTTTTGAAATCAGGCTAAAGGAATCTCCCTATCTCCCTTGTTCAAGACAATTCTTTTCTTGGACTGCAGTTTTGAGGATTAACAAGAAAGGGGATTGTTGTAAGGATTTTCACAGGCTTGTTACTGATTGACAATAAGGGAATGGATTACCCACTGACCAATCATAGAGCCTTTGCAAATTAGTCAAATCAGACCTGTGTTATTGACAGGAAAATATCACATCCTTTAGGTTTCTTATTTAAAAAATAAGGTCCAAGAAAATTACTGATTCTATTCCTCTGGGAATAATGTATAAAGGCACCAAAAATTTCTTCACTGAGAAAAGAGAAGAGCATATTTATATACCATCCTAATTTCTCCATCCACTACTCCCCACCACCCCCCTACACACCTTGCACACATGAGTAAATTTACCTTTTTCATCATTGACTCCCTCTGTGTCTCAAGGAAAAGGGTACTTCCTCTTTTGGAGCCTACATTCCTCATCAAGGACTGCAGAGCTACTATAAGACTCCAAAGATGCAACCCTGGTCTCCCAAACTCAAGCACTGTACCCTTTGTATTTCAGATGTACGTTAAAAGTAAGTAAATTATGCATGTACTGATACCACCTGAAGCCACAAATGTCAATTCTTTATGGAAGCAAGTGTTTTCCATGTTTTAGGTTCTGTGAAAAACTCAGCAAAATGTTTTCTTCAAAAATGCTTCCCTTTCAAACTAGGACAGCAACTAAATTCTGTGCCTACAAAACAGGCCAAGTACTTAATCATAAATCCATGAACAAAACACACTAAAAGCAGTGAAAGAAAAGCAATTCATCTGACTCAGCTACTCATTGAAATTAAAGTGTTTCCAAAGTTTTTTCAAACCCAAGGAAAATTTAAGGTGTGCAGTTGATAGAAATGTCTGTCTTTTTACCTAAGAAAGTTGATAGAAAGGTCTGTGTCTCTATCAAGAAAGCCATATTCTTTTTCATTTTTCTACTGGGGACTTAATGCAGGGCCTTCACACTGAGCTACATTCCAGCCTGCTTTCCCTTCCTTCCTTCATGCCTGCATACCTGCCTGCCCACCTGCCATCCCTCCCTTCCTTCCTTTCTTTTCACCCATCCACACTCTCACCCATCTACTGTTCATCTTTACCACAATACTGCCTACCATGACCACTTTTTCAGACTTATGATTCCTAGGCTGAGACATGATAGAAGGAGTTATAAAAATCTAAGCATCTTAGAAACAGCAAGAGAAAAACTTTTAAAATGGAAGAAGCAAGAGGCAGAATGCTGTGAGAAGGAGCATGATAGTTAAGAACACAGCAGGATATTAAGACAGGCAAAGAGACAGAGGATGTTTGTGTCAGTGGTGCAGGTGGCACCCGAATGTAATACACATGTCCCAATGAGTGATGATGAAGTTCTGTTGTGATTATGGCCCAAAGCTTGAAAATGAAGTGAGGAGCAATTGTTGGCAGATTTAGTCAGTGATATACTGAATGAGGCCTTGCAACAAAGGTCCTTTTACAGACCACAGTCATGCATGGCTTAATGATAGGGACACAGTCTAAGAAATGCTTCATTGGGAAAAGTGTGAACACAACAGAGAGTACTTATACAAATGAAGATGGCTACAGTGAAAATAAATGATATAATATTGTGGGACCAACATAATATAGTGTATGTGGTTCACTGTTAGCCAAAATATTGTTCTGCAGCACATGACTATATTTAATTGTCTAGGAAACTGTACCTGCATTTGAAATTCTGTATGCTATGTGACGGGAGTCCAGTCACTGAGAAGTTATGTGGTGATTTGTAAATTTATGTCCAGTAGAAAATATATTCCCAAACACTAAGGTATTGGGGTTTTATTGCTCTGTGGAATATTAACCTTTTTAGTGTCTAACTCAATGCACTTAAATTAACATTTTTAAATTAAACATTGCAAATTCCCAATTCTGCAAATGCTCTTGCAAAATTTTTTTTGTCTCTCTATCATCAAAAATCCTACCATCTCATTATGAATTCCCTTATTAATATTAATAAATTAAGTAAAATGATGCTTGCTTCTATTCTATTTGTAACAGGATTATATTTTTAACTCTTCCAAAAAAATTTCTTTTATGCCCAAAAGTCAATAGCATTCCACTACACACACAACAAACACTCTGAGAGGGAAATTATAGAAACAATACCTTTTACAAGAGCACCGAAGATAATAAAATACCTTGGAATTAATCTAACTAAAGAAGTCAAAGATCTTTTCAAGGAAAATGACAGTACCCTGAAAAAAAAAGATCGCAGAGAATTTCAGAAAATGGAAAGATATTGCATGCTTCTGGATAGGAAGAAACAACATTGTGAAGATGGCCATACTCCCAAAATTGCTGTACAGATTTAACACAATCCCTAACAGACTACCATCAATGTACCTTGGAAACAAAAAGAAATCATCCCTAAAATTTATCTGGAAACAGAAAAGACCTAGAATAGCAAAGGCAATCCTGGGCAATAAAGACAAAGCAGGAAGCATTACAATTCCTAAGTTGAAATT
>NW_004524647.1:1442402-1443698 GCF_000260255.1 Octodon degus
TCAGCTATTAAGAATGATAAACTCCAAGCCTTTATATTGAAGTGGAGGCCACTTGAACATATACTCATAAGTGAGATAAACCAGACACACATATGTAAATACTGTATATTCTCCATAGTATAAGAACTCAAAAGAAGAAATACACATTGGCATAATACAAGTAAAAGGAAAGCAGGATCTCAAGGACTAACTTATCAAGAGAGGGAAAGGAGTAGATCTAGGAAACATGACAATGTTAAGCCATACAGTTATATGTACAAGATGCACAATGCAATGATCCTGAGAATCTTCAGAAGATTTCTGAATCTAGCGGTTAATTGGAAAGATTCTTACCCTGACTAACTATACATACTGATATCTGTTAACTAAGCAACTGCACTGCAGATGGTAATCTTTAATAGTAGTTTTGTGTTTGGAGTGCATGTCATTCTGGTTTTCTTAATACAGGCTGCTTGTCATTATATGCCAGTTGCTGCTGTGCTGTTTCTCAGGTAGATGGTTGTTCAAAAAAAGGTGGTGGTGAATGAAAGCAAGAGACAGGAAAAGGAATATTGTGGGACTATCCTGCTTCAAGGTTGTATGTGGTCAGGTTTTTGGACTTATGTGTGAACATAAGAAGTATGTAATTCTTTATGCGTATTTTTAAAATATATTCTAATTTTAAATGTTTTTTATCATATTCTTCAGGGACTTAAAGTTCAACATATCAACACGATGAAAAACACCTGTTCCATGTTATGTCTAAGATGCTTGATAATCAGACAGATAGTGAGGTTAAGCTTAACAGCCTAGGTTGTATGGTAATAACAATAAGCTTGTCTTCTGGATGGTTAACAACCTAAGTTTGCAAACCAAAATTAGAGAAAAAGGAGGGCCACAAGGAAAGCCAACATTTTGGCCCTAGCCTTCCAAGGTCAATTAAGACTCAGGACATATGAGAACTTGTACCTTAATGGCACGTAACTCAGCAGTGTCCCAAATGTTCTGATCAAGAAGATTATGGGGCCAAAGAGCAAAGTGATTGATGATGTAGTCTGCCTCAGGAGAGTAACATGGAGAGAAAACATTCTCTTAGGCTTTCACACAGAACACTTTGGCCAAGCAATGGCTGTGACTCATCCACATGGCTGACACTGACAAAGGATCTACAATCTGAGGTACAGGATATCAGGATAAATCCTGAGGGGATTTCACTGACCTTATCAGATCCAAAAGCTACAACTCTTATTGCATAGGTCTTGCTTTATCTTGGTCTTAACCATCCAGCAGAAAAGCATAAAAATGAAGTATAAGAAG
>NW_004524647.1:1444040-1445843 GCF_000260255.1 Octodon degus
TGGTTAGGATAGAGATATAGTTACATTCTATTAATAAATAGAGGGATTTGTTCTAATAGTGTTTGTTAATAGGATATCATGTCCGCATCTTGTACAGCAACTAACCACTAGGAAGAATTATGCAGTGTGTTAATTATTGAAACTGTCCTACCAATTTAGTTTGAAACTATCTCATTGTTATTTATTTCTCAATAAAATTATGGGGAAATAAAGATTACACAGTCTTCTCAGCTGTCCATGGCACATTCTCCAAAATAGACCATATACTAGCACATAAACACTCTTAAATAAATGCAAATGAATTGAAATCAACTCATGCATACTATCTGATCACAGTGCCATTACATTAGAAATTATTGACAAATGAAACTACAAGAATACCATAAACACATGGAAATTAAGTACCAACTTCCTAAGCAAACAGTGGGTCACAGAAGAAATCCAAATATACTCATAATAAAACAATAATGCAAATACCACTTACAAAAACCTATGTGATACAATAAAACCTGTCTGAAGAGGAAAATTTATAGCAATAAATTCACTTTAGGAAAACAGAACAAGGCCAAAAGCAGAATCTTATGCTGCACCTCAAGTTCCTAGACAAAGAAGAGCAAGTCAAGCACAAATCCTAAAAAGGCAGGAAATTATAAAGTTTAGAGCAGAAATTAATGCATTGCAGACAAATAAAACACAAAGAATAGATGAATCAAAGAGTTTATTTTTGAAAGAATATATAAAATTGATAACTCATACTCAACTTAATAAAAAAAGAAAAAGGAAAGGAAAGGAAAAACCCAAATTCATGCAAGCAAGAATGAAAAGGGTGAAATCACTTGAGACCATAGAGAAATTCAGCAGATCATCAATATCTACTTCCAAACTATTTGACAGGATAGAAAACACAGAGAAAATTGACAGTTTCCTAGATATATATGAAATGCCAAGGCTGAGTAAAGGAGAAATGAAATTGAAAATGTAATTAAAAAAAACTCACCAAAAAACGAAAAACACAGGTCTTGACAGATTCACAACAGAATTCTACAAGAAATTTAGAGAGGATTCAATGCCATGTTTTCTCAAAATCTTCAATGAAATTGAAAGGGAATCAGTTTTCTCATATTCTTTCCTGGAGACTAGAATTATCCTGATTTCAAAATTAGTAAAAGATCTATCTAAAAAGGACAAGTACAAGCCTACCTCTCTAATAAATGCACATAGATGCAAAAATCCTCAATGAATTACAAGCAAAGACAATGCTGCAAATCATCAAGAAGATTATACATCATGACCAAGTGGCATTTATTCCAGGAATGCACTGATGGTTCAACATACACAAATCCATAAACGTAATAGACCATATCAATAGAGCCAAAACCAAAACAACATGATCATCTTAATAGATACAGAAAATGCTTTTGACAAAGTCCAACACTCATTCCTGATAAAAATACAGAAATTTGGGATACATGGTCTATATCTCAACATGATAAATGCCAACTAAGAGAAAACAACAGCCAACATCATACTAAATACGCAAAAACTGAAGGTCTTTACTTCATAGGAATGAGACAAGGTTGTCCACTGTCTATACTCCTATTCAAAGTAGTTGTAGAAATGTTAGCCAGAGCGATTAGACAAGAGACAAATAAAAGGAATAAGACCCGGAGAAGATTAAGTGAAATTATCATTATTTGAAGATGATATGATACTCTATATAGAGTACCACAAAAAGTCCACCAAGAAGCTTATAGATTTAATCACCAAATTCAGCAACATAGCAAGATACAAAGTTAACACTCA
>NW_004524647.1:1451253-1452138 GCF_000260255.1 Octodon degus
GTCCGCATCTTGTACAGCAATTAACCACTAAGAAGAATATATGCAGTGTATTATTTGTTGAAACTGTCCTTCCGATATGATTTGAAACTGTCTCATTGCTATCTGTTTGTCAATAAAACTTTGGAAAAAAAAAAAAAAGACTGACTGAAACTATTCCAGACCAATCAGTGCAAAGGGAACCGAATCCTGAGAAGTAAAGAAATTAACACAGAGAGAAAAGCAAAGCTTCCCAAGACAGAACCCTGTCCATATATAAATCTCTTAGTAGCTTGAAAATTATTTCATACTATTTGGGAAAGGAAAAAATAAATTTTACATTACTATTAATGATAACTATCATATTTAAGCCCCAATATCAACATAAACACAAGTGGATTTGTAGTCATGTCCCAGTCATTTGAAGTGTTTCTATCTATTGAATATTTATTATTAAATTAATGCAGATTGGATTCAGGAGGCAATTTAGATTGAAATGCATTTCATTGTGCTATAGGTAAAGCTGAATGTAAGAAACAAATTATCTAGCAAATTGAACTTGCTGCTTTCCAAATACCCATGCCTGATGAATATTTGACTTTCTGATTATCTACATGTTTTCCCTTCCCTGAACTGAAACATTTGTCCTGAGCTACCTGGGGGAAGAGAGGAGAGGAGAAGAGAGTAGAGAAGAAGATAGGAGAGGAGAAGAGAGGCGAGGCGAGGGGAGGGGAGGGGAGGGGAGGAGAGGAGAGGAGAGGGGAGGGGAGGAGAGGAGAGGAGAACCAGTGTGAGGGATGGAAGGAGACATGGTAAACATGTGTGGGCCAGGGCACTTGGGCTTTCTGGGTAGCACAAGGGCATTCCTCTTGGTCCTTCAATAAGTAAATCTTCTTCTTCTTCTTCCTC
>NW_004524647.1:1452238-1455321 GCF_000260255.1 Octodon degus
TACAACTAATATATCTCACAGAGCTAAAGAAAACTTTCTTAAATTCATTTGCAACCAGAAGAGGCCCAAAATATCAAAAACAATTCTGGGAAATAAAGAAAAGTAGGAGGTACCACAATCCCTTACCTGAAATTATATTATAAAGTGACTGTGATAAAATCATCATGGTAAAGGCATAAAGACAGATTTGAGGATCAAAGGAACAGGTTAAAAAATTCAGACACAACTGCAAACACACTTGATCACTTTATCTATGATACAAGGGCCAAACATGTTCATGAGAGAAAGCCTTTTTTATAGATGGTGCTGTAAATATTGGCTTTCCATATGTTAAAGTCTAAAACTAGGCCATACCTATCAACATGTACAAAGCCACACTTTAAATGGATAAAAATTTAAATATTAAAAAGCACTAAATCTTCTGGAGGAAAATGTAGTTAAAAATCTTAAAGACATGAAGGTAGGTAGACAGTTAATGAACAAAACCCAAACTGCACAGGAAACACTTCAAAGAATCAACACGTAGAATCTCATCTTTCTGAAATGTTTCTGTGCTTCAAAGCAAATCTCCAACAGAGTAAAAAGCACTCACAAACTGGGGAACACATTATAACCAACCATTCCTCTGACAAAGGCCTTCTATCTAGAACACATAAAGAATTAAAAAATTCAGTCCCACTAAATTCAGAGAGCCAATCAAACAATGGGTAGCTGAGATGAATATACACTTCTCAGAGAAAGAAATACAAATGACAAGTAAATATATGAAAAAATGTGCAACATCATTAATCATTCAAGAAATGCAAATTAAAAAACACTGAGATTCCATCTCAACCCAGAAATAATGACTAACATGAAGAAGTCAGCCAATAAGAAATGCTGGAGAGGTTGTGGAGAAAAAGGAACACTTCTCCACTATTGTGGGAGTGCAGACTGGTATAACTGCTATGGAAATCAATAAGGAGATTCCTTAAAAAGCTAAGATTGGAGATCCCATTCAAGCCAACTGTTCCCCTCTTGTGTATTTTTCTAGAATAACTAAAAACCTAATACCACTGTCATATATTTGCACCTGTGTTTATAGCAGTGCAATTTGTCATAGCTAAATCCTAGAAACAACCCAGATGCCTATCCACTGAAGAATCGATAAAAATGTGCTATTTTACACCATGGAGTATTTCTCCACCAGAAAACAGAAAAATTTGAATCTTTGTCAGTAAATGGATTCAACTAGAGAACATATGTTTAAGTGAAATAAGGCAGATCAGCATATGCAAACATCATATTGTCTCCTTAGTGTGAGAATCTGAAAGAGAAAAATAGAATCTGAAGGTTACAATAGATACTGGGAAAGGGGAAGGAACTTATTCAAAGAAAATGTTACTGAGTTCAGAGGAAACACAGGAGGATTAGGGAAAAGAGTTTTATCTATGAATGTAAGTAGGATGGTTTGGAAAACTGTACTGCACACTTCTGCCGGTCTATGGGAAGAAGTTAATGTTTTGATTTGTTTCATCTCCTTTTTTGAAATTTTTGCACCTTTTCTCTTCTTAATTTCTTATGCATTTCTTTCACTTTGCTTTTTGTCAATTTTGCATGCATATATCTGGTAATATGAATAATTGTTTGGAAGACAATGATATATATTATAAATACTTTGAAATTCATATTACTTTGTTAAGTGAAATTCTGTATCACTTGCAATTTTTTCTGTTTTAATTCTAATTTATACTCTCTTTAAAAAATAGAAAAATAGGCTTCAAGAAAGGAGATATCATCTCCTTCAACATCATCACTATTGCTTTTGCATTAAACCCTTCATATTATTTCCAATTTGTTTTCAATTGCTAAACTATTACTTTGAATAATAATTTGTGCTTGTGTTGGCTGAAAATAAAAATTTGGGTGCACTCTTTCACATTTTGTCCCTGAGTGGTAGCTGCATTTTGGTTGTCCAAATACCGGGTATCAAGAAAAATAACTTGTGGTTCTTGCTTTGCCCCACATTCTAAGCCTCTGTGAACCCACATGTTAACTGGTAAGTTGTTTTTTATTTTCCTCCTTTTCTTTATATATTATATGTATGGCTTCTAGGTTATTTTCTTTCCTCTGACAACCATGATGTCATAATTTAGGTCAAGAATGACCTGCACAATGTTCATTTATCTAGTGGCAAGATGTCTTAGTTACTTTTCTCACATTGCTGAGACAAAATACTTCACACAAAAAATTAAGGGATGGTTTATTTAGCTGACATTTTGTAGAGATTTTAGTCCATTAACAGTTGGCTGCAAAGCAGGGCAGTATGACAGATGCAACTGTTCATGACAGGCAAAGACAGCAAAAACAACAAGATCAAAAGAGAAGCAAGCCTCCATTTTGCCTCTTTTTTCTTCTTCAGACTTGTGGGACTAAGGTAGTGCCAATCCAACCAGTGGGCTGACCCAGAAGTCACCCAACCTTAATCTCAGCTTTGCACTATGAATCAGGCACAAATTTTAGATTCAGCTGCTTTGGAAAAACTCTGCCACCTGTCCTCCCATGACTGCATAATGCTTCGGTGGAGCATGTAGACACACACCATAACACAAGGCTTTGAAAGAGGATCGAGCAATGGTTGTCTTATTACTGAATACACTGTTAGAAAGTGGATCTCGTAGGAAAAGTCAGATAACAGAGCTACTGGGCTATGTGCCAGTGTATCTCTGTCTCCTTGAATCCTTCATCCACTTTCTGCTTCTTAGCTGCCCTGACTTGAGCAGCTTTCCTTGGAGGAAGACTATTCTCTCACACTGCTTCTTCCTTGGAGCATGCCCACCAGAAAGGATACTTCTGAATCTCTGAGCTAAAATAAACCCTTTTCCCCAAGCTGTGTGTATCAGGTATTATGTTCCAGGGACAGAGAGAAACTCTATTACTGGATGTTCTTCAATTCTAATTGCTCTTCTGTGGCTCCCTCATCTAGGTGGTAAAAATACCCTTAATGCTCCTTCAGCTTCTTTTCTTGTTCCACAAATGTAGAACAAAAGTCACTTCAGTAGACTGACTGAAACTGAGTCCTAGCCCAGGTCCGGTGAGTGTGC
>NW_004524647.1:1456356-1462143 GCF_000260255.1 Octodon degus
TTCATCGGTGGCACCAGGAATCAAACTCAGGGCCTTGTGCTTGCCATGCAAGAATTTATTCCACTGAGCTGTCTCCCCAGACACTCAAGGGGTATTTTCTGAGCAAAAACCTTCAGCTCTGAAAATATCATTTGGCTCTTTTGCCTGACCATACAGTATGGCAATATAAAGTGACTTTCATTTCTAGGATAATCATCTTTGGTTTTATTAATGAAGCAGAAATAATAAGTATACAAATGGGAATGGCTATGGTTTTCTGAAAGTCTACATTGTGGCAGCACTTTTATAAACATTTTATAGAAATTGTCCCCATTTAATCCTTAAAAGTCTTTAAAGTATCCTCTATTCTTCTGTCTACTTTTATAATTGAGGAAACTGAGGCACACTGAAACAAATTAACTTTATAATTTTCATTAGCTGGTGTATATCAGTCAATAAGATTCTATAAAAGACAATGCTAGACTCTCAATGACTTCACGTACTATGAATTTACCTTTTCACCTTCTATTGAAATTCAGTGCAGATATTTCGGAGCAAGCAAGATGTGGTGGCATGGACCTATAATTTCAGCATTCAGGAGACTGAACAGGAAGACTGCCATTTTGAAGTCCTCCTGAAATACAGAGTGAGTTCAAGATCAGCCTAAACTATATAGTGAGAACCTGTTTCAAAGCAAAGCAAAACAAAAACAAAAACAAATCCCAAACAAACAAACAAAACAAAAATGCCAGATCAAGTACCTCGCATCCTATTGAGTAGCTATTTTTCAAAGAATAAATAAGGAATGCAGCTTTGGGACATTTTATGAATCTTAAATTTTCAATGTATGTTGTATAAGAACACCATAGACACAAACAGTATGAACAAAATAAAATCAGTTTTTAGCATCTCCTAGTTCAGATGTGGGCCTCTCATTTCATTGTCTGCACCAAACACATGGCCCAACCTACATGCAAGGGACCAGGAAAACAAGCTCTCTGTCTGGTAGTAATCTTCCTAGCAACATTATGAGTAGAAGCCATTAGCTCTGGTGACAATCCATTACCCCATGTGTGCCAGAGCTAGTGTGTGCTGGACCTGAGATTGGAAACTTGACTTTTAAAGCCTCTACTGGCTTTAAAAGATTGACTTTTCTCTTACCATCAAATCATTTAAAGAGAGATTTCTTGTTTTTAAGCTACAGATTGATATTTCCAGAATAAATTTCTGAAAGAAAAAATATTGTGCATTAAGAGTCTAGATAATTCATATAAATAACTAAAGAGGTCACAATTAAAGAAAACATGATCCCTGTGGTTGTTAATGGCAACTATAATGCAGACTGAAGGCCAGACAAAGAGTATATGCTGGAGATAATGGAATTCTGGATAGCAGTCATTGCATAGAAAATGTATGCTTAACGTGGGCTTTATTTTTTGAGAGAAGTAGGGGAAGAGAATTTTTTTTCTGGAACCAGGGATTGAACTCAGGCCCTTGCACTTGCCAGGTAAGTGCTTATTCTACTGAGCAATCTCCACAACCTCAGGGGAAGAGAATTTAGAGACAGAAATGTGAGTTATTATAACATACCTCAAGATTTTAGTATATTACTAAATGAAACTAAATTTAAGTCTAGTTCTAGCAGAAATCTCATATCCAGAAGAAGCATGTAAAACACAATTTCACATGAATAGGCCTAAAGGATTGCAACTGGTGTCCTAAACAATCAAGCAAGAGATCCGTCTATGTAAAAGCAGCAGGTCGCCCCAACGCACCTGAAAATGACTGAATCAGTTATTTTCGGGAACATTATTTACCTCTGTCTAGATTTGTATCCCAAATTCCTTTAGATACTCCTCTTAAAATATCCCTCATCTCCACCAACCCCAGTACTTAACCAAGCATTACTTAATACTGTTCTTCCTTTTATTCTCATTGCCCTTTTCTGTCCACTGGAGAGTTCCTCTACTCATTCTGGTCTCAAATATTATTCTAATGGTGACTTGCCATATTTAGCTTTATTTTCTACCCAAACTACAGGACTTCTTGCTTATGAATTAACATCTAAATCAAATTTATTCTATTCCTCATCAAATTGAGTTTCACATCTTAATTTTCTTCTACTACTTAAACTAGTGCTTCCTAAACTATGGCATAAATGGGAATATTTTTAATGACCATTCTATTTTGCATTAATGCTGCTAGGAAGCAATTTCCTATGAAAATCTCCACATTTTTTGTTTTGTCTGAGCTTTCTGAGAACTGGGGGAAAAAATGGAAGTATAAGGTTTAATAGTAAATATGTCTTGGAAACTTTAGGTAGTACATTATTCTGGAAGATAGAGGAAATTATCTCTGCTGGAACTACTGACTCACATTGCAAACTAGAAAATCCAAAGAATTCATCTTCCTTACCTCCCAGAGGTACCCATTTATACTCCAGCATAAAGACTTTTTCCTTCAATGGAAGGGAGGATAGATCAATCTTCTGACAACTCTATGCAAGCTTTGAGGCCTGTATTTTCATGTTTTCTCTACTAATCTCATCGTATTTCTAAAAAGACTGAGTTTGGGGAACTGGTGTAAAGATAGACCATGAGTATGACATTTTCTGCTCTCTGCTCCAGGAACCTCATGCTACCTATCAAAAGTGCATACAAATCTAACAGGTACATATAAGAAATGCCATAGAATGATTACTTGAAAAATAAAATATGAAACAAAATCATAATACATAGAAGTCAAAGTTTTTTGTTATATTCAGAAAAGTCATTCTGTAATTCAGTGATACTAAGTTTCCAATAGTTTTAGTTTTTAACGCTCACTATTTCACAGGTGGCAACAGTTTATGGACCTGCACTGGTCTGTTTGAATGGAACTGGCATACTGCCAGCTGGCTCAGATTAAAACTTCAACATTAACCTATGTATAATTCCTTAGTGGAGGATAATATGGGTTGAACTTGGAATGATTCCAAGTACATAAGGGCTCAATGGCTGTTGACTATTATTGCTATCCTTCTCCTCCCTCTCCTTCACTCTTTCTTCATAATGAACTCACAAGTCTCATTAAACTCATCACTTAATGTTTTTTTTCTGTTCTCATCCCTCCCTCTCCATTTCCATAAGTGATGACTTCAGCTCAGTTTAGATAGACCATTATGAGCACATAACCATGATGTTCTAATAGAATTCTAACTAGAAACAAAGGCAGCTGTGCAAAAAGCTGTGGTGACTGGCTGAATGGTAAGGATTTCTACTGGCAAAAATGAATGACTAAGTGTGGTGGATCACCAACTAGTGGTCATCTTGTAACACCCAGATGAACTGAACCAATGTGGTGCTGCATGGGGGGAGGTCAACCTGAGAATTGTTGCCAGCAGTATGAGGCAAAACTAGAGAAGAAGAAGGAAGCTGTTAGAGAAGCTGTTTGGAGAAGCCCTTGGGAAGTTATTAGGGAGCTAGTGGTTCTCCTGGGCTATTTTCCTGGAGGGACTTGTCATACTGACTTTACTGGTGGACTTGGCTGTTCTTGTCAGATGAGGAGGTTGGAACTTCATTGTCACTGAGAATGTTTACAGTTCACATTGGGGTGGTTTTGTCCTCAACTGGAACATCACTTTCTGGCTTTGGAGGGGAAGGTGGTACACTGCCCGGTTTCTGGAGAAGCTTGTCATTTGGCTTTCCTGATGACAACTTATGTTTCCTTTTTGCTAGAGGAGCTGGGGACCTCACTGTTGTTGATAGATGGCTGTGGTACTTTTAAGGGGAGCCTGGGTTCTTACCTTTAGCATTGCTTACTGGCTCTAGTTTAGATCCCTCAGCCTGCTAGCACATATCCTTCATCCTGTTGGCACAGACATACTAGCTTCCACCACTGACCTTTAGGCTTCTCCAGTGCAGATCTATAAAGCAGGTCAGCATGAAACATTGTGAGCTCTAGGTCTCTAATTGCATTTGTGGGAGCCATTATCTTGTGCTCTAGGTCTTCAACTGGACTCATACAGGATATTATAATGGGATCCAGGCTCTCAACTGGATTTTTTGGTCTCTTTAGTGTGTGGATAGATTTCCTGCACTCCTTTTTTCATGTGATTCTTTGTGTGACCATTACAAATAATCTTATAGAATATATGTTCTGTGTTGTATTGCTCCCCTTGCAAAACCTCAAACTACAACACTCAGCTAGCCTACTAAAAATAAAAAGAGTGGATTGTGAGATGGTTATTGTTACATGACTAGAGAAGCCTACTGGGCCACCCATAGTACCATGTCCCACAAAGGCCAAGTTACCAACTGTCCCAAGTCTACAAACTCTAATTCTTTCATTCATATGGGACAACACAGAGAAAGAAGTCAAAAAGTATTATTTCACAACAATTTCTTTCAGGTCTACATAGCTGCTACTGGAAATGGTACAGGAAAATAAGGTAGAAAGTGAAAAAACTAAAGAATATATCTCATTTAGTGTAAAATAGATAAAGCTGACACCTACCTCCTTGAAATTACAGGATATATTCATTGTAAGTGCCCACAATGTTATAATAAATACATATGTTTGTGTGACTCATGTTGGGCAACTACCAAAATCATTTTGAATGAGTTTAACAAAAATTAATCTAAAAAAGACTGCTGTAGAAGCCTGTAATGGAGAGAGCTTCCTGGCCATGGTGCTCTTAGAGCTTAGAAATTAAATCACATGACACTCATGGTATAGGATGAGGAATTAAAAGCCCAACATTTTATTGTTTCTTTCTTTTGAGCAGTTGCTTTCTCTTTCACAATATCTATTATACCTTTTAGATTTTATTCTTTCAGTTTCTTAAGCTAGGGGGACAATACAATGTTTATACATGTGGGTCTGATTTATTTCACTTATGAGTATGGTCACTAGTAGTATCCATTTACCTATAAAATCCTTGAGATTATCTTTTTTAGGGCTAAGAAATAATATGTCATTGCATAAAAATACTATATTATTTTTATCCATTCCTTGATTGAGGGGCATTTAAGTTGTTTTGAAGATTCAGCTATTATAAATTGTGTTACTGCAAACAGAGGTGCCCATACATTGCTATGGTATAATATTTTCAAATCTTCTGGGAAAATACATAGAAAGAGAATAACTGGGTCAAATGGGATTACATACATATTTTTTTCTATATATTTGAGCTAAGATAATTTTACTCCTAATTTATTTTGGTTTATTGAATAAAGATTTTTTTTTCTCTTCAAATGCCTTCAGGGCACTTTAGGCCTGCTGGAGTGTTGTGAGGATAGAACTACAGCAACCTGAGGCTGACAGCTTTGTGGAAGCAGCCACTTAAAGGACTGAGCTAGGGCCAGGCCCCCTATTTTGGTTTATTGAAAAGAATAGTTAATGCCTAACTGATCAATTTTGCATGCCTATATCTAGCTATCTGTACAACTACTTTGAAGATAATATGCAATATAATAACCATTATTAATTTCCTATCATCTTATTTTGAAATTCTGTATCATTTTTTGTTTTTTAAAATAAACAATAGATAAATTGAAAAAATGATACAAGAAATAATTTCCTTAGGTAGCTAGGTCTACCACACGGCTGTGGTTCCAAGTAGCTAACAGGCACCAGAACACTGAGATGTAGTTGGCTCTTACCTGCAGCTAGAAATGTAGCCCAGTGGAGAGTTCTTACTTGGAGATAAGGATTAATGTGGCACATGAACAGAAATTGCATAATATAGTATTCCCTAGGCAAATAATAAACATTCTCTCTCTCTCTCTCTCTCTCTCTCTCTCTCTCTCTCTCTCTCTCTCTCTCTCT
>NW_004524647.1:1462243-1471872 GCF_000260255.1 Octodon degus
AGAGTATAAAAGAAAGTACTGGCAGAAGCTGTTTTAAAAAAGGATGTCTTCAATGCCTCATGTAGGAAAAACTAAAAAATAAAAAGAATTGAATGGCGGAAAGGTACAAAATTTCATTCCTAGGAAGACATTAGAGACTTTTCAATAAAGAAGTTGCAATAAATAGGAAAAGTCATGGAGCAAGGGAAAGGTGAGACTGACAATTCAAATGAGAAAGGACAATTTCAGTATTCTAAGGATCAGAAAGGCAAAGCAGTCACTAATGCAAAGTGAAAATAACCTAATTTTTGCTTCAATAGTTATCTCAGTTATTCTTCATTTATATATACAATAGACCTCCTATCTGTTAAAAATAAAGCCCGAATACAGTATCCAACAATAATAGCAACAATAAAAATGCAATTATCCATGTATCTCGAAAAGCAAGGAGATAAGAGAAATTAGACATTTAGGGTACAGGTCCTGAATAGTTAACATAGTAAATAAAATCTGGGCTTAAATTGAGTTAATACATCAGAGGGTCTGAATAATTAAGCCAACAGAATATCAGCATATAATGGAATACAAGAGACAAAAAACAGATTCCTACCCAAGTAAGAAACCTTGGAGGAAGTAAAATGCAATCAAAGATGCTTGCATTCCAGATATCAGAGGCATACCTGCAACCAGGAGCATCACCATGTTCTGTTGCATTCATCAAAAGCCAAAAATGGTATAGGAGGACTCTGTATATAAATATTTACAGTGTCTGGCTTAAAGAACACCCCTCTCCAACCAGCAGAAATCTTTTCTTTTTATTCTTTCTAATAAACATGCATTTTGCAGATCCCTACCTCTTGCTGTTTGCTGTTTTGTTAGCTTAAATCTTCATTTTTTCTGAAGACCCAAGAGCTAAAAGGAGCTGCTTACAGTATCATCAGGTCCTTTACTTGGTACTATCATCAAGATAAGAGTTCTCATTTTAAAAGGTGAAACATCTGAAAACTTCTCTATTAACCACTTCAAACACAAATGAGAACTAAATTTGAAAGATGGAAAGAAGGTAGGTAATGTATTATACTATCCACTGAATCCCTAATTACATAACTACTTGAGAGAAGGAAACAGGCTGCTAAGTATGAACTCTCCACAATCAAGTTCAAAGCCAACTTAGCCTTCTCCCTGCTGTTACATCATTAAATTACTGCCCATTGTAGAACAGAACTTGGGGCAAAAATAGCTAATCAAATCTTCTCTATTTCTTTGAAAAGAATTTCTACCAATTAAGCTAAACATAAAAGAAAGCCTGAAATTTTATGTAGAAAATATCCTGATTTTTTTCCACTGAGGTAAAATAATGACCACCATTTCAAATGACTAAGTGTTATACCTGGGAAACAAGCTGAACTCCTTTGTCTACTCTTCTCTGCATCGCAGTGATCTCTCGGTGTGGACAGTCAAAATGTTCATTTCACCTTGTTACACTCCATCTTGTCCTCTTACTGCATTTACATGTACTGCCACTCACATTTATGGTGACATCTACATCAATATGTCATTTACTTAACACACTTCACATGTGGAAAGGGGATACAAGGGGACTTTCAAGAAGATGACAGAGTGATAAGAAGCAACAAATCAGCCTCTCCAAGATTCGTAATAAGATACTAGAAAATAAAAACTTGAAGAAGAAAAGAAGGAAGCAGGTGGGATCCTTAGAGACCCAGAAATGATTTGAGTAGAAAAGTGAAAGGATCTGAAGACAACACCGACAATTCCAAGAATCCCAATAGAATGAATTCACCAGCCAAAGTAAGCAATTAAACAAAAGGCAAACGAAGAGTACCAATAACAGAAAAATAATATAACAAAGATATGTCAGTATCTCTCATTTATTCAGTGGGAATGGTTTTAATTCACCAATCAAAACAGATTTTCAAATTGGATCAAGAGACAATGCCCATCAACATCCTTCACATAAACATATATTTAACTCAAAAAGACATTTACAGACTAAAAGTAAAAGGATTAAAAATAATACTCAAGGCAACATGAGCCTGGCAAAAAGCAGGGTTAGCTACTGTGATTTCAGACTAATGAATTTAAAGCAAAGACTGATCAGAAGAAACAAAGACAATAGGGAACAACCCAAGAAGAAGACATAACAACCCTAAACACGCATGCAACAAATACTGCAAAACCCAACCATATGAGACAAACACCAATGGATATAAAAAAGTTAGATAAGCATTAATACAATATTAATGAGGGATCTCAATACCCCACTCTCACAAAGAGGCAAATAAACTAGATGAAGTCAACCAAGAAATATCCAAGTTGAATTAAACCTTTGAACAAATAGATTTAGTAGATATCTACAGTGTCACACCCAACAACAGAATATAAATTCTTAGCAGCACATAGGACTTTCTCCAAATAGATCATATACTAGTTCATAGGACATGCTTAAGTAAACAGAAGGAACACAAAGTTATTCTATGCATATTATAAAATCATAGTGCAATGGAACTAGAAAAACAATGCCAAAGGAAATCACAAAACTACATGAGTACATGGAAATTAAATAATACCCTTCTGTATCAGTCAATTAAATAATACCCTTCTGTATCAGTCAATTAAATAATACCCTTCTGTATCAGTGTTTACCAGTGAAAGAGGTATAATAGAAGATATATAAATATTTGAGAATTTACAGATTGGTTTATGATGGTCACCAACAGAGTCACATATGGAAAAATTAAAAAGCTCTGTTTGTGCACTGAGGATCCAAAGGATCCAGTTGAAGACCTGGATCCCAATGTAGCATCGCACATGAGTCTGTATCAGGAGTAATAACAATACTAGAAGCCAGTAGATAATGCTTAAATGAAAAACTAGAGCTCCTCCAAAGCTGATGGAAGCAATCCTCCTTTCTCATTTCCCTTTCATAGTATTCTGGCAATAGCTGTCATTAGAGTGGGTCTTGCACAACCAGACCAATGCTGATCCAATTTAGTTGGGCATTATTCACTCAAACTGACATGCTCAATCAACTATCACAATCCACCCCTTGTGAACTTGACTACTGGACACATTTCTTTAAACCATAATCTCCAGATACAGAGACAAGTTAATAAGTATGCCCAACATGTTCTAACAATCATATGTACACAGATACACTAATTCCCTCCCCCAGAATAGAAGACAAGTTTTCTTTGGGTGATGCTTACACTTATCATTTCACAATTTGGACATTGAAACATATGTTTTATAATACTTAATAATAAATATTGAGTCTACCAATGTTATATTACACTTGAATCATGTTAGAAGCAACTATTACAATTGCAAACCTTATTTCTGTAGCTGATCACAGGGTCATAGTTGATATTTAGAATCACCTTCTACCCTTTCTATATTTCCTTGGCAAGAAACTCACTAGGTCTCACTAGGTCTTGGCTCTTTCCCTAGGTGGAGAGTGACCCATATCTTTAATCCTCAAGGTCCTGGACCATTTGTTATCCTGCCTGGATAGGGTTGTTGTAGTTTCCCAAGACTGTAATTATAATAATAGGGCTTAACAATGCTAGAAGGCACCATGAGAGATCTCCTAGACTCCAAGTATACTTTTCCTTTCTTCAATTGTAGAGCAGTAATCCAATTTCCCTTGATAGTCTGGCTCAATGACCCCTGACATCACTGTAACTCCCTTTTTCATTAGTTTCCTCAGAGGCATAATGAAACCAAAATGGCTGGGGGCGGGGACTTTTAGCTTCCAGGTAAATGGTATTATTGTTGTGATTCCTAGTATATGCCTTTCTTTCTCTGGTACTAATATTTTATATCAGCAGAGGATAAAATTGCAGGAACACATAACAAAAGTTTTCTAGTGGATCACTAGAGGGTAAAGGCGAGTGGTACCATGCCTACTTCTATACATTAACTCCGGGCCCCATAAATCTTGGCTATGGGAGACAGTACCATGTGGTGGACACTGACTCAAAGCATATACATCTTTTAAAGAACCTTTTCCCAGCTTTGCACCAACCTATCCAGCACTGTAACCTTGCCTTCTTCAGAACATCCCAACTTTCTATCAATTCAGCTGCTTCTAGGTGATGAGAAACATGATAAGACCAGTGAATTCCTGGAGCAAAAACCCACTGCTTACTTATTTGGTCATAAAATACGTTCTTTGATCAGAAGCAATGCTGTGTGCAATACGTTGATGATGGGAAATGCATTCTGAGAATCAGTAGACTCAGCCAGAAGCATTACCTGCAGAGAAGACAAATCCGTATCCAGAATAAATGTTTTTCCCCTTAAGGATGACACACAATCCCTTCCATGATGGAAATGATCCAACATAATCAACCTGCTATGAGGTTACAGGCTGATCACCCCAGAGAATAGTGCCACACTGGGGACTCAGTATTGGTCTGTACTGTTGGCATGTTGGGCATCCAGCAGTGGCTATAGCCCAATCAGACTTGGAATTCATGTGACTGAGCCCATAAATAATCTCTGTCCCTGCCAACATGGCCACTCTGTTCATGAGCTTATTGTGCAATGACAAAAGTGGCTGAAGGAAGTATCAACAGAATGGATCAACTGATCCTCTTGATTGTTAAAATCTATTTCTTCTGAAGTCATTTTTTGAGGCAGAGTCTCACCATGCAGTGCAGGCTGGCCTTGAACTCCGCATGTAGTCCAGCTGGTCTAGAACTCACAGCTATCCTCCTGCCTCAGCCTCCCAAGTACTGATTTGCAGATGTTCACTACCATGTTTAACTTGAGGTCACTTTTTTATGAGAAACAAATATTTTGGGGAAATATTTACATGGCAAATTTTCCCATTACATGAGAAACAAATATTTTTGTTTCCTTTGCCTATAAGGAAAATTCTAGCCACATTCTTCCACAAATATCTTTGTCAATGATTTTCCAGTTATTTTCTCTCAGTTACTTATTTTTGTTGCTTCTGGGACAAAATATCCAACACTCAAAATTAAGGAAGAAAAGGTTTATTTAGCTCATACTTTGTGGAGATTTTAGTCCATATTCCACTGGCTCAAAGGCAGACTGGCACATGGAAGAGGGCAGCAGTTCATGAGGGTAGAAAAACAGTAAATATCAAAGAGAAGAGACACATTCTGAGGTTGTAAAGGGTGAATACCTGCTGCCTCCTGTGATGCCCTCAGGACATCTTTTCTATTCTCCCATTCCTTCCAAGCAATGGAGACCTCAGCTGTATCTTTCCAGTCCACACCCTCCTGGCACTTTCTTTCTGGCCAAACATACAGCATTTTAGATCATCTTTCTGTGCTCTTTGCTCTTGATTCCTAACACAAATCTGACTAAAAGCCCCCAACAATAGCCACTTCACTGCCTCAACATTCGACTGCTTTCAATTTTCCTTTTTCATATTAATCTTTCGTGTCCACTGCACTTAATCTCAATCTCAGGCAGTCTCTGGACATGAGAAAAATTCAGACAAACTCTCTGCCAATCCATAACACAAATTATCTGGAGTCCAACAACCAAAGTCATCTTTCTTCCCAGCAGAAACCTCCCCACCATGGTCTTCACAGGCAGGATTTCTATCAGTTTTCTGGTCTTCTAAGCTCTGAACAGAATCTCTCATACAGAACAGCTGAAGGTGTTCCAGCTCTTTGCTAGTAGGAAACATCTCCAAACCTTTTCTATATGCTTGGAAGTAGAAAGCAATATAGCATGAGTAGGACCCCTGGGCATCTGGGTAATTTTTTCATATAATTTATTTGTATCCTCTGGATCTATTTTAGCCTGATCACATATATAACATTTCCATTTAATGATAGACTCTTGCTGTTCATGTCCAACCTCATGAATCAGTGGATTAGACAACACATAGATCATGATAGGCAATTCAGCAACTTTATGTGCCATGGCAATGCATTTAGTTTCCACTAGGGACCAGTAGCAAGACAAGAGCTATTTTTCAATGGCAAAGTAATTGTCTGCTGCTCATGGCAGCCTTGCTTCAAATTCCTAAAGTCTTCTGCTGTAATTCACCTATGGGAGTCTGTCAGTTTCTCCAAACAACATCTCTACTTGCCACTGCCACTTCAAGTACCATGGGATATGATGGACAATATGGTCCCGGGGTAAAGCAGCCTGCTCAGCAGTCTGGACCTGTTTCAGAGACCTTTCTTATTCTGGGTCACACTTAAAACTTGCAACTTTCCAGGTCACTCAGTAAATGGGTTAAACTAAAACACCTAAAGGAGAAATGTGTTGCCTCAAAAATCCAAATAGCCTGACTAGTCATCATGTCTCATTTTCGGCTGTAAGGGAAATCTAGACAACAATTTATCTTTTATTTTATAAGGACTCTATCTACATGCCCCTATACCACTGGACTCCTAGAAATTTTATTAAGATAAGATTTTGAATTCTGGTTGGATTCGTTTCCCACCCACTGACTCTCAAGTGCTGCACTACCAAATGAAGAATGGTTGCCACCTCCTTCTTACTGGGCCCAATCAGAATAACATCTTAAATGTAATAGACCCGTATGATACCTTCTAAGAGAGAAAAGCCATCAATATTGTAAATAAAGCTGTGACACAGGGTTGGAGAGTTAATATAATACTGAGGTAGGACAGTGAAAGTGTGTTGCTGGCCTTTCCAGCTAAAAGAAAATTGTTTCTGATGGTACTTGTGGTTAGCTATGGAGAAGAAGCCACTTGCAAAATCAGTAGTTTCATACAAAGTACCAGGAGGTGTTTAATCTGCTCAAGAAAGGAAACCACATGTGTAGACAAGCTGCAATCAAAGTCACCACTTACCCCTCTGCCATGGTGCCCCATCTTGGAGCCAGGTGACTGTCAACTAAAACCTCTAAAACTTGTAATCTAAAATAAACTTTTCCTCATACGTTTCTGGTATTTTATCACAGCAACCAGAAAAAAGTAACTAGGACATCTCCTGAACAACAAATGGGTCACAGTCAAAATTAAAGAAGAAACCGGACAGTTTCTACAAATAAATGATAATGTTGATACAACATACTTGAAATTGTGGGATGCAATAAGATCAATTCTGTGAAGGAAATTTGTGACAATGAGTTCCCACATCAGGAAAAAAATGAGCTCAAATAAATGATCTGATATTAAACCTTGAGATTTTAGAAATAATAATGCAAGTTAAACCCATAGCTCATATGAGAAAGGAAATAATAAATATCAGAACAGAATTAATACAATTGAGACTATGAACACTGTACAAAGAATCAATGTATTGAAGAGTTGGTTCTTTCAAAGAGTAAATAAAATGGACAAACCCTTAGCCCACCTTATCAAATAAGAAAAGTCCCAAATCCACACAATCAGAAATAAACAGGTGAAATTATAACAGAAATCAAGAACATTACACAACCAGAACATACTTTGAGAACTTGTAGAGTGATAAGATGGATAATTAGAAGAAATAACAAACAGCCTGTTGTGGCAATATGGCACAGGTTTGCCACGACTGCGTTGGACTGTTACATAACAAAGTTAATTAATAATTGCTCAGCCTAGTCAAAATAGTTATTGCAGAAACTATTCAATAAGTTCTCACCAGCCTAAGAAATAACAAATAAATATTATAATCCCTTCTGACCTTGTCCCAAGAATATTTCTAGCTGTTTCCACATTACACAAAAGAAGCAATTAAAATCAAATATGTAGCAGATTCCACAAATACAGCTGATTTAATTGGCCAAAAACTCTCCATAAAATAAACAGAAATATACATTATAATGTCCAGTATAAGTATGAAAGCAGTGTTATCTCTTATAAGCAATTCTGTGATTTATCTTAAACAGTTCCATTGTATGCCCAATTAACATCTGATTTACTAAATAAAATTTTAGGATTCTCTTAAGATTAAATTATCCAATGTTTTTATATCAGGTCCTTCATGAATTCTCATGCTGGCTTACAAATTGGCAAGTAGTTTACATTCAGAAATGTAAACTACATTCATAAAATTCAACAAAATTCTCTCCCTTCTTCCAGGCCCTCAACTCCCTCATCAGTGTAGTATTTCACTATTTTGCCTTTAGTTCGTGACAAGAGGTGGAAGACAAAATAAGATGGAAGACACTTTAGCAGATAATTGAAATGAGGAATGTCACCTTGTGTTTAGTGTCACTGAGTGTCTATTCAGCCTTGACTGGAAAGCAGACAGTAGAAATAAAATGGCCTTTACAAGAACACTGATCCTACACATTAACAAATCCATCTGTCAGTAATATTTGATTTCTTTTTTTCCTGTATTGATTACCCTGACATGGTTGTCACCTGGTTGAGTCCAGCACTTCTACTACTGGCAATTTTCTTACAGAATTACTTTCCCGAAAGGGCTGGACATCATAGGAGTCTTGTTAAACCACACACATGTCAACAGTATTTGGTAGTGACTATTCAAGAATTAATTTGCTAAGCTGAACTGTCAGTACACTTTGAAAAGCTTCTGTTTGCTGTTCATGCTCCTCAAGGCCAATGGGCCATCCTGGAAATGTCATGGCTAAAGCATGTACATGGCAGGAATCCATCTTGTGCAGTTACATAATCAACTCTGAACATTTTCTTTAATAAACCAATGCAGAATCACAGCTGAGAGCTGAGAGAAAACATTTATTGATTATCTATCAATGATCTTATTGATTACTTAGCAGTTCTGCAGAATTTCTTATGTTTGCATTGGTAAGACAGAATTAGAAAATTTTGTTAGATGAGGTTCTTAAATTACATACTTATAGGATCTTCATCAGTGTATGAGAAGGAAGCAACAAAGCATGAGCTAAAAGGATAAATAGGCAAAAGACAACCCTTCTTTAGGTTGGATCCGTCTCACACAAAGGCAACCTAAAATAAGGATTTTTATTTTAAATAGTCACTTCAGGGTAGCATTATTGAGTGTATGCTATTTCTCTTATAGTGGTAGTTTTAAGATAAAAATAACAATATAAGCCCAAGACCTCTCCTCTTGAATTTGGGCACTGAGGATTGAACCATGTAATAGTGCAATGACAAGTGTGTTCCAAATCGAGGTCACACAGCATCTATCTTGACATCTGGAGCATTCTCTTGGAGCTCTGAGCAGGTAGCAAGAAGTCTAAGTACCCATATGCTACTATGCTATAAGAAAGCCCAAGTGATTGAAATCACAGCTTGTATGCATTGTGTAGTTAGTCCCCACTGAGCTCAGCTATTGAGTCATCCCAGCTCACGTATACAAATAAAAAAAACTTCCAGGTGGCTCCGGGCTCAAGGCATTGTGCTTTCCTAGCTTATTCATCAGACAGAACAAAAAGTAACCATCTTCACTGGACTTGGCTAAAATTCTGGATCTGTACACAATAAGAGCTTAATTAATTGGTTTTCATTGCACCACTAAGCGTTAGCCATTTTTACAACAATAAATAATTGGAGACCCAGTCGCAGCCCAGGTCCGGTGAGTGTGTGGAGAGCTTTCTGCTGCCCTGCGCCGGCGGGACAAGTCCCAGCCCAGGCGCAGCATGGGCCGGACCCTCTCTTGGGCCGCCCTCCACCACTACGGAGTACATCCCCCACCCCGCCCGCTGAGTAGGAATTTCTGCCGCTTTCCGAGAACTCCCA
>NW_004524647.1:1480075-1498797 GCF_000260255.1 Octodon degus
ACCCCTGCTTTTTTCTGAGGTGCTGGGGCATGTAGTATTTTGTTCCATCCTTTGACTTTGAGCCTATGAATGTCTTTATGAGTTAAATGTGTTTTATTCTTTTTTCTGTTAATCAAGTTTTTCAAATAATGTACTCACTAAAGGTCATGAAATCCCACTAGAACCTTGATTTTTTTCAGGACAAATTTTCCTTGTCACTATTTGCCAGTGTAGTACACAGAATAGTGCTTAACGTATAGTAAGTGAGATGTAAATTTTTAAAAATGTTTTATTAGTGCGTATTTCATAATGGTTCCATTCCCTGTGTAAAGCTGTATATGTACATAACGTGTATTCATTCTTTTTCATCTTCTCCCTTTTCTTCCTCTGCTTTGAGAAAGTTCTGTTTCCCTACTTCCTATTACTTGTCTTCTATTTCTTTCATATTATGTAGGGACTTAAAGTTCAACATATCAATACTTGATGAAAAATACCTGTTCCTTATTATGCCTAAGATGTTTGAAATGCAATGAGATAGTGAGGTTAAGATTGATAGCCTAAATCATTTGATAATAACAATAAGCTTTTCTTCTGGATGGGTAACAACCTAAGTTTGCAGACCAAAATTAGAGAAAAAGGAGGGTTACAAGGAAAGCCAACTTTTTGGCCCTAGCCTTCTGAGGTCAATTAAGACTCAGGACATATGAGAACTTGTACTGTACGGTCATGTACCTCGGTAGTGTCCCAAATTTTCTGATCAAGAAGATTATGGGGCTAAAGAGGAAAGTGATCGATGACATAGAGTGGGCCTAAGGAGAGTCACATGGGGAGAAGACACTCTCTCAGGCTTTCACAGAGAGCACATTGGCCAAGCAATGGTCGTGACTCATCCACATGGCTGCACCGATAAAGGTTCTACAATATGAGGTACAGGATCTCAGGACAAATCCTGAGGGCATTTCATTGACCTTCTCAGACCAAAAAGCTACAACTCTTGTTGCACAGGTCCTGCTTTACCTTGGTCTTAACCATCCAGTAGAAAAGTATGAAGACGAAATATAAGAAATAAAGCCATGCTGTTAAGTTAAGCTGTGGGGGACTCAGGTCAATAATTTCTGACATTGCCAGTTAAACAGAAGACCCAATGCTATTATGGGCTACTGGACTCTTTTAGAATATTTTGCTGAGTTTACACAGCTATAATATTCAGTAACGGAACTTAGGAAAAATGGGGTACCCCGATGAATGTCCATTCTGTATCTGTGTATTCAAAGTGGTTGGGGTAGATATATAGTTGCATTGTCTTAATGACTGGAATGATTTGTTCTAATGGTGTTTGTAAATAGGATCACAAGTCCGCATCTTGTACAGCAATTAACCACTAAGAAGAATATATGCAGTGTATTATTTGTTGAAACTGTACTTCCGATTTGATTTGAAACTGTCTCATTGCTATATGTTTATCAATAAAACTGTAGAAAAAAAAATAAAATAAATAGAAAAAAAATTAAAAAAAAAGTATATTAAGTCTCTTTTTCTTATCCTATAGTAATTTAAAATCAAAATGTGTCAAAGACCTAAATATTAAAACAGAAACATATAACCCCTGGAAGTTAAAATATGTAAAATTCTTGAAGACACAGACAAAGACTTTCTGAGCAGAGTCCCAGTGGCATAAGAAACAAATGAAAATCAACAAATGGAACTCCTCAAATTTAAAAATTGACTTCATATCAAAGGAAACAACCAACAGAGTGCAGAGACAACCTACAGAACGGGAAAAATTTTCCTGGCTTTTCCTCAGGCAGAGATTAATATCTAGAATATATAAAGAACTCAAAAATGTAAGATACCCCCAAAGGAAGAGCCAATCAAAAATGGACATCCAATATGAATAGATATTTGTCAGAATTAGTGCCTAAAGCCAATAAATATATGAAAAAAAAATTCAACATTGCTGGACATGAAAAAATGCAAATTCAAATAACACAGAGTCTCCATCTTACTACAAGAAGTATGGCTATCAACCCAGAACAAATGCTGGGAAGGCTATAAAATGAAAAAAAAAGCCTTCTGCAGTGCCTGCAGTTCACACTCATTGTGTAGGGGCTAATGTCTTTTGTGTTCCCTTCCTCTCCCATCCTTCCTCTTTCCCTTCATTACTTGCTTCTCTTCCCATTTGAGAATGATCTGTTTCCCTACTTTAAAATAAATTTTTTTGCTCTTTATTTATACTGTGAGTTTCTCATATAAGAGAAAGCAGTCACCATTTAAAGTCATGTATTTGACTGAGTTCACCTCATTTTAAGTTCTCAAGTCACATCCATTTTTCTATAAACAACTCAATTTTATCCTTCTTTGAGGCCGAGTAGCACTCCATTGTATATAAATATCACATTTTCTTCATTCATTTATCTGTTTATGGACATACAGGCTCCTTTCAAGTTGTAGCAATTATCAGTCATGCTGCTATAAACATGTTTATGCATGCTTGCATGCATCACTGTAATGCAATCATTTAACTCTTTAGGGAAGATACCCAGAAGGAGAATAACTGGGTCAAATGAAGTTTATACTTCATGTTTTCTTTCTTAAAGCAAAAAAAAATAAAATTTCAAAACAAGATAATAGGATGAAACAATGATTGATATATTGGGTATTCTTTAAGTTAGTTACACAGAGTATAAGATATAGGCATTTAATTGTCTAAATGTTATTAGCTCAAATCTTTCTTTTCAATGAATTAAGAGTAATTATAGTCTTGAGTTGAATTTATTGACTTATAATAGTCTCCGGTATCCTTCTTTATGGCCAAGTAGTACTCTATTGTATGAAAAAAAGAAACATTCCTTGGTTGATGGGCATTTAGCTTGTTTCCAAGATTTAGCTATTACAAATTTTGCTGCTATAAACTTGAGTAAACATACATTGCTGTGGTATGTTTTTAATTCTTTTTAAAAATACCTAGAAGAGGAATAACTGGGTCAAATGGAACTCCAATCCTAAGTTTTTAAAGGGAATCTCTACAGGGATTTGCACAGTAGTTCCTACACTCCCACCAAGAGTGGAGAAGGGTTTCTTTTTCTCCATAGCTCCTCTAGTATTTATCAGTTGATTTCAAATGATAGCCATTCTTCCAGGGTGAGATGGAATCAGGGTGAGATGGAGTATCAGTGCTGTCATAATTTGCATCTTTTGAATGGTCATTGGTGTTGAGCATTTTTGACATACATTTACTTGCTGTTTGTATATCTTCTTCTAAGAAGTGTGCACTCATCTCAGATGCCCATTTTCGGATTGCGTCTTTAAATTTGGAATATCAGGTATTTTTTGTTCTTTATATAGGTTTTAAGGTAGATAGTGCAGGATATACAGAGTCTCACTACACAGATCATACTTATAGTGATTGTCCTGTTTTCAGCTTCCTAAGTGCTGGGATAAGAAGCATGCACCACCATGCCCAGTCTCAATTGCCATCTCAGCGCACTGCAGGGGCAAGGCCGACACAACACGCTGGGGATTGAACCTCAGTCATTGTGCCTACCGAGGTAGGCTCTTATTTTGCTGAGCTTCCTGTCTAGTCCCTTTATATGTTCTTCATAGTAATTTTTGCCCTAGAAACAGCTGGCTAACATCTCTGTATTAATTTCCACAATGGTTGTACTAGCTTACATTCCTACTGACAATATAAAATGGTTCCTGTCTCTCTAAAGCCCCAGACTATTGATATCTACAATAAAGAACTAAAAAATACTAGTCCCCAAAAATAAATTACCCAATCAAAAATGGACCAGTAAAATAAACACTTCCCAGAAGAAATACAAATGACTAATAAACACTTGATGATATGCTCAACATCTCTGACCATTAGAGAAGTATAAATTACTTCTCCACAGAATTACCTAGATTCCATCTTATCCCAGAAAGAATGGCTACCTTCAAGAAGCTGAAACAGCATAAGTTGATAAGTATTTCCTTCAGGATTTTTTGTGTAGATCCAAAACAGCCTTCTCTTTCAGGCTAATACCTCCTAACTATTGAAATCATAACCTTTTGAAGACTAGAACCAAATTCCCATGCATCAGGCAATCTTTCTATTCTGTGTTAGAACAGAAAACACACAAAATTCAGAAGTTTTTCTGAGTGTTATCTCTTACACTCCTCCTCTGCCTTGGGTATTGGAGCCAGGGTAAGATGACAAGGAGACATGTCAACAAATCACCTGAGTGCTTTCTCTCTCTCTCTGTTTCATTCTGCCATACTACAATCTGACCTCATGAATGTCTGCCTCCCGGTCCTCCTTTACTTCTGTCTTTCATACCACTGCTTGGCAACACTGCAGGAAGTTCAGATTCATCTCAACATTTTATCATCTTTCAGGGATCTCACCCTGCACTGACTAACATTTGATTGAAAACCAGTGTTTCATATGTTCTGTTTTCTTATTAAAGGGGGAAGGGAATCTTGTCAGCTATTCCATCATGCCTGAAAATGGAATTATTTTATATTTCCATTTGCCAATAGCCCAGTACTAGTGGTTTCTGCTTGTTTTTAAGACTTTTGTTATTGTCATAGTTACATAGTAAATTATTCTGCTTACGTCTCAAACTAAAAATACTTAAGCGCAGAATAGTGTAATTTATGAGTTTATATATTTCAACACTTCTTCAGATAACTTACTTTAAAAATCATTGTATGACTTCTCTTTTCAGCATTGGAGAGCTTTGTGGGAATGGTCACATATGTGCTAAAGATACAATTTGCAGAAGATCCATGGAGAGAGTATGCCAGATATCCTCTGTCATGTACACTTGCCTCACTGCAGTAAGAAGTAAGATTTATGTATAGAAGGATGGGGAGAGAAAGACAGCAGAAAGTCAGAGGAGCAGTTGGGGGAACAGACAAAGCCTGGAATGTGTCCAAAGCATTACTGCGAGGAACGAGACCACTCACTTTGGGTTACAGAACTCAGATGAAGGTTTACCAGAGACAGAACAGTCCCAGGTAAAAGAGCAGATAGCCCCAAAAACTAGGAGTAAAAGTTCATGTGTTAGGGCTGGCCAGGTAGCTCAGCAGATGAAAGAGCCTGTTTAGGCAGATGCAATGGTTCAATTGCCAGCATGGCAAGTCAGCCCCATCCGGGACATACTGAGACTGAGTTTGGTGGCATGCACCTATAATCCCAGTGCTTGGAAGGCTGAAAACAGGAGGATCACTACAACTCTGATCTGTGGAATGAGACCCTGTAGGCTTTGTACTAAATAAAAAATAAAGTTTTTTTTTAAAAAGAGATCACATGTTCCTTTTTAGTTCCTATGATAGCAAGTTATATTGATTGCAGTTGAACTGAATGTAGGCATTCTGTAACTCTCTTCATTTGATATATTACAAATCAAGTTCTGTTACACTTATGAATCTATTAGGATTCATATCTCCTCTCCTTTAGGAGATAGTTCCTGAAACCTGAAGCAGCAAGTCACATGCACTAAGAAAGCTTTTTGATAAATGATGATGAGAACCATGGATGATCTTTATAGGGGTAAAAAAAAAAAAAAAAGTAACATACTTTGAGCACTGGCTACAAACTAGACATTGGATGTAATTTACCATATTTCAGATCACTTAACCACATAGCAACCATACAAAATCAGAATTTGATCATCCCAACTGCTATAAAAGATGAAGTTCGACAAAGTTAGCCATGTCGCTATTCCTTGGACCAGAAGCTAACGCATGGCAATCATGGTTTAAACCAAAATGGACTTCAGTGCCCATCCTTACACACAACCATGTTTGCCCTTTGAATTAAGGTCTGACCTTGCAATTCCTGACATTTTCCTCATCGTTTCACATAAACAATGTTCCCATCATTAAGCTTTCTCTGTGGCATTGACCACCACTTTCTTCACTCCACAGTGGTCACCTGCTGACTAATACTGCCTGCACAAGGGAAAAGCCAAGGACACACCCAAGACAACTTGGATTAAAAATATTTTCTGAAAAGTTTAGACATTTCTCCAAATATGGAATCCCTCCAAAATTTCTAGTGGAGCAAGAATATAAAATTATGAAAGCAGAAGTTATGCTTCAGGGAGAAAATTTGCTAAACTCAGGAAAATAAAATCATAGCAGAGGAGATTCTGGAAAATTTATAATTTCAGCTTAGGGTAAAATTACAGTTTTGATCATATTATATTATACAGCTCTTATTATATGAATAAAACTGGTCTTTAAATAACAGTGAAATGGTACTGAAATAGAGTAGAAAGAGAAAAACTAAGAGATTAGAATCACCAAGCATCTGAGACTCAGGGAAGGAACTTGCCCATGTTCAAATGGTAGTTAATAGGGCCGGGGAGATGGCTCAGTGGAACAAGCACTTCCCTGGCAAGTGCAAGGGCCTGAGTTCAATCACCGGTTCTGAAAAAAAAAAAAAAAAAAAAAAAAATCAAATGGTAGTTAATAATGAAAGAAAAAAGTGGAAACAACTGTCTTTCAGCTTATATCTAGGTTTTTTTTCTAATCTTTGACATACCAATGAACTCACATGTATGCATAACTGATAATATTATTTGTAACCTAGTGATGATAAATTCAGATGTAAATCAAATAGAAAAATGGGCTTCTTTCCTCACTAAACAGGTTTGCAATTTTAAATTCAACAAGGGGGATTTTTTTTCCTATTTCCACCATCTTTGTGCCTTTTAAAAAACACCCAACAGCAAGCCCCTCATTTTCAGAAAAGATATCTTTCAGTGTTTGACATTTTAAACGGATAGAAGGAAAGGAAAGTTAAAGGAAAATTACTGCAACCCTCAGCACCAGCAGGCTGCGTGCAACAGGATTTCTATTCCCAAAGGAAAGACATCAAAAGAGGTCAAATGGCAAGTGTGCACATGGGTAGACGTTTCTCCTCCTTGTAAAGAACACTTGGCTTTTGAACTACCTGGTTTCACACTACAAAGATTTTGGAGTTGCCTGAAATCTTTGAAGCTATTAAGAAGAGTTACATGGTACTGAGGACTACCTATCAGGAGCTAGTCACTGAAACAGGAAGCCCAAAAGCTTTCAACTAATCAGGAACAATGGCTCTCATCCTACTAACCTTTACTTGAAACACCTAAAAGACTTCTTAAGAAATCAAAACCAGCAGTGAGATATCTGAGGACTCCCCCACCCTCAGTGTAAGTGCAAATGGCAGGATGAAGTATAATCAGTAATGATATACGCAGCAAACCAACCATCAGTACCTCAGTTCTAGACTCCTATCTCAATTACAAGCTGTGATCTAGACTTATTTTCTCTGTCCTAGTCAAATTTCTAACCAGTAAAATAAAGAGATATTTTAGCCTGGAAGACAGGTCACACTTTTTGGGGAAACTACAAAAGGCAGGTATGTTGTTTCAATCAATATCATATCTCATATCCATCCTGTCTAAAAGACATGCATTTTTAATTAAAGAAACAAATGGATTAAGAGTATATGGGTATAAAATGATATAATATGCAAGCAATAGTGATAAGGAAATTTTGGATTATCTATAAGACAGACAAAAAATGTTTTGACTAAGGTATATTTCCATATATATATATATATATTAAATAGTATCATGATACAGAAAATGACCTAAAAAGACACAAAAATCATAAATGTGGATACAACTAATAACAGACGTTTAAAGTACATAAACAGACAGAAAAAGATAGATCTATGGTTATAGCTGAATATTCACACTCTGCCAGTGATTAACAATGACAGACCTTCAACAGTCATACAGAGTTGGACACCAACAAGCAAGCTGAGTACATATTTTATCTTAAATGAACAATGATCATTTACCAAGATAGTGGCTGAGAAAATTTTATAGTTGAGAAAAGATGGGTTTTCAGATTTGGGAAACACAAGCAGTTCTGAGAAAACCAATGATAAAGTCACAGCTGGACACTTCAAGTGAAAGCTCAGCATGTTGTAAAGCTTATTAAAAATCAAGTGTGTAACACACACCTAAAATCTGAGCACCACAGAGGCAGAGGCAGGAGAATTTTGGGTTTGAGGCCATCCTGAGTTACATGGCAAGCTCAAGACCAGCCTGTGTTACTAAGGGGGACACTATTTCACAAAGCAAGCAAACAAACAAAAAGGACTAAAAGCAGCTAGAGAGGAAAACAAACACAGACCACCCAGAGAGGAACAGAGTACTAACTACACTGACTAAAGACTTTATGTTGGCAAGAATGGAAACCAGAGCAAGAATGCTCAAAGACCCAAAAGAAAAGAGTTGTTGATTAGATTACAACCCTTGTTGAATTTGTATTACTTTGTTTAGTGAAATTCTGTATCATTTATAATTTTTTACTGTTTTTATTGTCTTTAAAAAATAAAAAAAGTTTCTTGCAAAAATCTTGAGAATAAAGGTAAAATATTTATAAATCAAGATGTGGAAATTACATGCTTTAGAAAGAAAGAATATGGTACCAGGAAGTCTAAAGTGCAAGGAATGAACGCCAAGCAAAATGAGCAATACATGTGGACAGAGCTAAATAAGCACTGCCTGACTACAGTGATGATAATAAAGGGCTGAAAAGAAAAGGCAGATGCTTCCACATACTGAGCAGAGATAGTTGTAAGCCACCAGGAACTAATCACATTTTAAACATTATGTCTCCCTTTACTCAGGAGGAAATTAAGATTTAGATGGACATTACACTTCAAAATTAAGAATGCTGGAGAAACCAGGGCCGGCCAGACAGCGCAGCGGACTAAGTCAAGCACAGTGGTGGGAGTTCAATCCCGCAAATGGAATCTGTGTAGTGAGACCCTCTACACCCTGTAGACCCTTTCCTAAATTAAAAAAAATGGGTAGGAAATGCCAATTTAAAAATTAATTTAATTTTCCAACTAACGGAGACATAAATATAATTTATAATAATTTAAAACAAGAGAAGAATCACTAAAAAGCACCAGAAACTAAAAAAGAACATTAATACAATTTTAAAATAATAATCACAATGAAATACTGGAATATCCTTTTAAAAGAAATGGTGGATGAAAAATTCTGCTCAATACTGTAAAGGAATGTGTCGAAACCACAAAATAAAAGGTTAGTGTAAGAAAGAACATAAGGAGTGGTCTTGAAAAATTACCAGCTAAAATAAAGGTGCAGAGCTTAGCTTTCCATCAGCTAATCCAGCATGTAGGTCAGAGTGGTAGGGATAAGAAAAATCATCACACAGTGAAAACAGTTTCTGTTGCCAAAAAAGAATCAATAATTGTAAACTTGACAACAATTGAAACAACAGAACATCATAGGTGCTGGCACAGTTCTCGTGGTAGTTTCAAGGTGAAGCGTACAAAAATAGAATTAGTAAAAATACAGAGAACCTGAACAACACACACAAATCGATTAACTATTACAGAACTCATACTTTTCTGAAGCTCATCAATAAAAAGTCTTTTCCAGTTTGATCAAGTGATAAAACATGTCTATATGAGCAGCATAGAGTACTCATTCTAAACCCTGTTCTTAAAGTCAGTGTAATTAAGTTCACAATCCATACAAAGACAATTAACATGATCTGGTCTCCTTCCTTGGGAAAGTCTAGGAATGAGTAGCTCATGGAGTGTTGTTCTTTTCTCATATTATTTTCTCATCAGCTTTAAAGTTCATGTCAAATCTGAAAGTTGCATAAGTCAGGGAAGGAAGAACAGTTTGGAAAGAAATTTGACTCTCAGAATCTCATGGGTAATGTAGAGAACAGGAAGCAATGGAAGCACGTGGAAAATAGGAGGGCTGAGTAATAGAATGACATGTTTTCTTTGGGGTGAGCTAATGGAACCAACAAACGTAGGTGCTGACTATAGCAAGAGGAGCCCGTGGAGAGTCATGAGAGATGGAGCAGGAAGAGTGCAGACGTGGAGTGCTAACTGGCCTGCTGAACCATCTGCTAGCCACTGAGAGCTTTGCCAAATGGCGTACTGGGCCAGAATGCCGCTGCTGCTGTTACTCTGAGGGAACACTTAGTTCTGTGGTGAATGAAGGGATGAGAGCAGCCAAACAGCAAGGACTATTCATCCCTTCTCCTTCTAGAAGACTGTCTAATACATTCCTCCTTGGTGTGTCTGGTTTTTAAACTTCTTGACTCTTATTTTATTAGGGTTCTCTGCATGTAAGACAAGTTTTATTTAGAGCATTAATAAAGTAGGAATGATTATTCCTGCCTCACCAAATCCCTTGCAATAGTAATGCATATTCACACAAAATCTAGTGCATATTTACCCAGAGTACAATTAAAAAGCAATTCTGCAACAATTCTTATTACGGATAATATAGCAAAGACTTATCTACTAAGGTCTGTTTAAAGAGTTGATTAAAATTATTAATTTAAAGCCAGTTTTAAAAGTTTGCAAGCAATAAAAATAGCCACCACAATCTCCAATTGCCCCCAAAACACTTTAAAATTCTATACTTCTAAATTGCCTTTGGGAACAGAGCTACCAATATGAAAAAAGAATATTCAAATAATATGAATGCCATTTATTTTTAGATATTTTCAAATATTGTGATTCAAATAAGGTGCTGTGGAGAGAAAACTCCATAATAATAAAATGCTCTCAAAAATGTTGATTGACAAGCTAAATATTTTAATAGTGGAAGGGATATTAGTCTGTTAAGCCACTTGCTATTTTCATTCAGTGCTCATCAGACACAACTGATGTTTACTGGGAAAAAATCTCAATAAAGGTCAGAATATTTTTGACTAATACTTTCTATACCCCATCTAGCAGACTACAGCTCAACTGTCATGATGTAATGTAAATAGATCCAGCACATGCAGACGTGTACACTGTAGGCACGATGTCAGGGATTGAGCAGGCTCTCTGCACAGCTCTCCCACATTATTTAATTTCTCTTTGATCAACTCTGCCTTACATTTTTTAATCCCAGAGTTTAAGCTATCCACATTCATGGTCATTCTCAATTATGCATGCCTTTATCTGGCTTGCTGCTATTTCATTTTACAATAAAGTTTTACTGGGACACATTAAATGCCCATCATTTACATATTGTCTATGCTTCTGCCTGATTACAAAGTGAGTAAAGTAGTTCTGACAGCGGCTCTAAGACCTCCAAAGTTTACAGTATTCACTATCTGAATCTTTACAGAGGTTTTTCAAATCTTGCCTTATGCTTTTGGGTTGTGGAAATGATATTAAAGAAAACTTAATGGCAAAGAACTAAGGCACTTAGCACATCCTTTCCTTTTCAATCTAGTAGCCACCAGCACAGTGAAAAAAGAGTTACTGTGTTGTTGTTAGTGCATTACTGGATGCTGCTTGGAATGAGCTAGAAAGAGTCCGACCTAGCAAACAGGTCACAACTCATCTCTCAGAAGCCCAAGACAAATATCATTAAATAATCACGGCACATTCTTTTCCTCTAACTCCAGATGTGAGCTCAGAATCCTTTCCCAACAGTGCTCCTGGCAGTGAAGTATAGGTTGGGTTTCCCATAAAAGATGAAATATTTTTTTCTTTCTCTGGTCTAATTAATTCTCATGTTGGTATTTCAAACCATTCTCCTTTAATTTTTCCACAAAAATCTGTCTTCTACTAACTTCTGTCTACTGGGATTAGTTTAGACTTCTAAGTAACCCTTACATATGTCCGGCTCTTCTCTGAAATAACAGTTTTTACCAGCATTAGAGAATGTGTCTGTGTGTAAATGGGGAAAATGGATATGAATTCACTAAAAAACTGGGCATAGAAGGGTAGGGGCTTATTATGAAAGTGATACTTTTAGAATATGTCGTCCCTTCACATGGACTGAACAAGTTTGCTTGGTTTTAGACAACAAAATGGCAGCGGTTACTAGTGTGTAAAATAGTACAAACTGTGTTAGTTTGTGATCCTTCACTGAAGTTCTCCACTCAGTTATGAGCCTACATGGCCATTTCCTGTAGAGCTTGCCTTATATCAATGTGAAAGCAAAGCCTGTTTCTCTCTCTCCCCAAGGACAGGTGTAGGAAACCTTCCCAGCTGGCCCCATGGTGCAAACCCAGAGCCACCACACAGATCCTTTGGCAAGTCATGACAGGGATCTATCATACATCAAAATGAGACAATCCAGGTATCTAAGCCCTAGAACTCTGAGAGGAACTTCAGAACCTGTAGATTTCAACCAACTGATAATTCATGAAGGGGCAAGTTTGGACAACATTGCTTGTCAAAGTCACACATGTAATATGTACATAGGAGGATCACCTGGGTGTATTGTATACAAGTGGCTTGCCTTAGTCTCTGTAGATTTAGTGATGCAGCCTCTTTCTCTTCACATAGGCATATCCTGAAGACATCTGCAGAAAGCTCTGTGAGGCAGCCTAGTAGCCATTCAGTTGAATGGTAGCACCTAGAAGATTTTGATAAGTGCAGAAAATTCTGGGGCTCATCTCTTCTAAATCAGTGTGGATCCTCAAGATAAAAAGAATCCATAAGATATATAGAGAAGGATGTGAAAAAAGGACTCACTAGTATTACTTTAATTGAGTTTAGGGACTGAGAAGCCCCAAAAGTCTGCAAGCTGGACAACCAGAAGTCTGTCATGCAGGCCCCAAGTTGCAAGGCCTCTGAGTCTAGGTAACAGATGGTGTAACTGTGTCTGACGCTTCAGCCTGTGTGGAGCCAGACAGGTCAATGTAGAGCACTCCTGAGGGTGAAGGCTGAAGATCCTTGGATTCTGATGCTGAAGTCTGGGGGAACATCCAGGATCAAGGAGAAGAGGAAAGGCTGCTGTGCACTCACATCTCTGTGTCTGTGTCCAGCTCCTGCTGATGGAATGGTGCCTACCTCCAGGGAAGCCACAGCTTCTGCAGTCTATTCACAGATTCATTCACTAATTTCCAGAAATACTTTCCACACACTGGAGCTGCCCAGTGATTCTAGTGAACTTCCAGATCACCTTCTGAGACTTGTGTTTCTCTTTTGAATGGAGGATAAATTCAGTAACTCTGAAGCACTGAAAATGAGCATTGCTTCACTAGCAACCTGAGTTTTCTTTAATCCAGTCAGGCTGACACCCAAATCAACACTCACAAAAGGATGATTGTAAATCGAACAACGAACCACAGAATCACAATGCAAAACTCAAATGTTCACAAGTTTGACCTAAAATGTCAGTTAACCTACTTAAACCTTTTCCATAGATGAAAAAAAAAAAATTACTACATGGGCAATGTCAGCAGGTACATCTCAAAAGTCAAGGGAGAGCATGGATGTGGACTAGCCACATGCACTGAACCCAAGAGACCCAACCAACATAGAGTTTCCTTAGAGTAACTGAACTTTGATTGGTTACAAAAAGCTCTGTAGCCAATTGTTTAAGCAAGCTGTAAACAACTGACTAGGTAAATTCCAACCAATTAAGTTGGGTTTCTGAGCTGTTTTATTTTTTGCCTTTTCTTTTTCTAGAAATGCTCTTATATCACATTGTTGGTTGGGATTATCAGACCCTGCTCTGGTTCTGGGAGTTTTCGAATTCAGGAACTTATTTTGTTTTGTTTTGCTCAAATAAACTCTACTAAATTTAATTTCTCTGGGCAATTTCCTTTCAATACAGAGACCACTGTGTCCAGGTGACCTACATCTTCCCCCAAAACCCCACGGGTCCCAGGGCTTTGACCACCAGCTGGATTGGAATGCTGATGGCAGGAATCCATTTGGAACTATGTAGTAATAATTTCTCAAATATAGGAAGTAGATCTCCATTTTAGTTTTTAGTTTCCCTTTTTTTGTAAAAATGTAATAATGTTGCCCACTTTATAATTTTTCAAAGAGAATCAAGATGGTGTATGTAGTGTCGGGGTGTAGCTCAGTAGTAGAACACTTGCCTATCACATGCAAGGCTGTGTTCAGTCCACACCAACAAAGAAAAGAGAAGAAAAATAGATGACATACTTAAGCAAGCTCAGTGTAAGGCAAAAGGCAGCATTCTTTTGGCTAAAAGAACTCAACTGTGGGGGAATGGGGAAGAGGCAGTGTCTGAAACTGTACTTCAAGCCCTCCCTCACTTGCCTGCTCACTGTTTTCAAAGAATGGGAAAAATAAGACTATGTCACATCGGTTTCACATCTGGGAATATGCATGGGAGGATGAAAGACAAGAATGAACATGTGAAATATTTTCCCAGAGAAGCCAATTTTGCTTTGCAGCTCCTTTGGCCTCTCCATTTATTGTTGTCACTGCAAACTCAACTGCCTTCATGTCTACTAACAACCTGGAATAATAAGGTCTGGCTCAAATCTTCACGATTGAGGATTTTTGAATTATAAATACATACACCAGCAGGGCTGTTTTTCATTCTTCTGTTGGTTTCCTGGCTGAATGTAAAAAATAAATACTGAGCTAGAGATGTAACAGTGGTTTTCATTCCCATTTTAATTCAGGCACACGATACTAGAATGCTTCCAACGTCCCAGGCACTATGCTCAGCTATGTCCGTGCATTTATTCCAGTAACCCTTGTCAAACCCTTTGCATAAAAATTCACTTTACATCCTTTGACTAGAGGAGGGAGGTGGGACACAAGCAGTTAAAATCTTACCAACTATGCTCAGCTTATATGTGGCATCATGATCATTAAACAGAGACCAGTGTGACTTCAGACTGAGGCTGCTCCCGGCACTGAAACTACAAACAGAATTACAGCTTCTGCAGTCAGAGGCCAATGGCCCAAAGCAGGAATGCAAATTCTTATGCAGTGCTGATATTTCCTATCACAGGTCACCAAATTTGCCACTTGCAAAGCACAGACAATGTTAATAGATTCTTCTAGTATTTTTATTGAATCTGGATTTATCACAGAAGGCTTCAGAAAACCACTATGGTGGTACTTCAGTTCACAAACTTGAACTTAATTCTTTTCATGATCCTCATCACAAACCAAATTGGATGAGAACCAAATCAAATTCAATGGTTGGATTCAATGTTACCCTTATGAGGAAATTTAATTTGATTTGCTTCCTTTCCAATTTGGTTTACAGCCAGAATCATGTAAAGAGTTAGTTCCTGAACTGAGAAACTTCTGCAACCAACACTTTAAGTTGGTATTTGAGGTGATACCTATTTTCTGTTCTTGGAAAAAAATAGAAATACATTAAAAATGACTTATCCATCTAGACTCAGACCATCATGGAGGCAAACAAAGGCATATAAACTGTGTAAAACTAGCAATATTAGATATTAACCACTTACAATTTAACTTCAGCATCTCTCAGACAGCACGTCTATGTTCTGTCCATAGCTCAAGTAGCTGAAATTTCAACCAGTGGGGTTTTTGTTTTGTTTTGTTTTGTTTTTTGTCAGTGGGTTCTTGTTTGCATCAGGGGCCTTGATACACCTGTTTTATTGTTTTATATCAAATATTTACGTATACTTTTTTATTTAAAACATTGTAGTCACCTTTTAATACTTATTTCTAGTGAAATCTAATAAGAGCTTTTCTTTTTTTCCAATTTGTGTTTATTTTACTTGTGAAAAATAGCCTATAATTTTGTGCTACAATATATAAAAGCTCTCATTGTAAGCACATTGTATTTAATTGTTATAGTTCTCCCAATCTCAAGATATTCTTTCACAATACAAAGTGAATGCATTTGGGACACAAAGACTGAATAGAAAGGCCATGCCAGAATAGCAGCTCAAGAAAAGTCTGAAAGGGGAGAAAAGTTAGAATCTCAGAGAGGAAAAGTCCATGTTATGAAATGGAAAGACAAATAGATGTGTCCTTATTGTCACCTGTTACTACAACAGAAATGATAGAGCTGGAAAGAAAAAATGAAACTGAAAGATTCTAGGAGTGGCCATTGATTATAGCAATTTTATGGGAGGTATTGATATAGTTGACCCAAATCTAACAAGCTATAATGTAATAAAAAGAGAAACGTTATTATAAGTTAATTTTTACCTTCTGTACCAACATTATGCAACTCATTTGTTATTTATACAAATCAAGTTTGTTCAGAAAGTCATTTACAATTTAGATTATGTCTAAAAAACCAAATTATGGAAAAATACGGGGTAGCAAAATGCCAAACATGACATCCATTATTGATGTCTTCACCAGTGTGTTTAGTGGGTTTTACTGAAATTATACCATCCACAGAAAAAAAGGAAAGGCCAAAACCACAAAGTAATATGTTATTCAAAGAGACAATAATGCAAAAATAATTTGAAAAGACAAGATACTACTGTCCAGATTGTAATGCATTTTACAGGGAATGTTCTAGGATATAGCATGCACAGAAAAATTATTGAATAAATTTGATAAAATTGTTATTTTTAAGATTTCTTATCTTATCTAATGAAAATTAACTGAAAAATGAAATTTTGGTCATCCTGTATTCATAATAATTGACCAGGTAAGTGGTAAAAGAACTCTTTGCAAACAGGTGCAAGCTAAGGAAATGAAAATATTACAATAGTCAAGTAGCCAAGAAAATTGTGACTATTTTGTCCAATTGTGGCTAATGCTTTGTATATGTCAGAAAAGACAAGCCTATTTTATCCAAATTATCCTACAAAGTCTCCTAAATCTATATAGCTCGTTGAAGTTATTTTCTTGACTTTCATTTTTTCAGGACTGAAGAACAGGGTTAAAATCAGGATATGATACAGAGCTTTTGTGTCACTGAGGAGGGTTGACAAGGCAGAAATCCACCTATCAGAACACATCTTTTACCAGTTAATTGGAAACGAGTTTTAAAATGCACAGGTGGGCTGAACTAAAATTAGCATAAAGGAAAAACACTTTTTCTATTTGTATAATTTGCATACTTTTGTAATCAGTGAAATGACATATCAGATAGGAGGCTTAGACACTGTGATACAATCTTCAATCCCTATCATAGATTAATCATCCTTCTGAAACATAATAAGCTATTCTGTCATGGTGGTATTGAATGTAAATAATTCCAATTAGTGGTAAATCTCAACTATTTTGCAGAAAGAACAGTATGATCTGATGCATGAGCATTGTAAGGACACAACATAATAAAATAAAGTGACTTGAATTCTGCATCTCAGTAGGAACTTTTCTGGAGACTTCTCAGGCCCTGTGTTTTCTGTTCTTGGATTATTTCTAAAACCTGAAGCAACATAGAAGCAGACCTCAGGGAGCAAAACACCCTTCAGTTTGTAAGGTTCAGGGTGATTTTAATAGACCAAAAGTGAGTGCCCAAGTTGTGCTGCTAATTTCCCACAGGCATTTTCTAAGTTTTTGTCCATTACAGTGTGAGGCCTTTGAATAAAAAGGTTCTGTTTGAGCCAGAACATTGTTGTTGATCTTGTGGCACATGAGAGAGAAATAAAAATATTTCCAGCAGTGAAAGGGAGCTACAAGGCAGGGAATGAATGTCACACCTGCACTGCATAACGATGCACTTTCCTCAAAGGGCCCTGAAGTTTCCTCAGTGTTTTAGCCTGACACTTGCAGAAAATGCCTGGTCACTACCATTTCTGATGGTTCTTGAGAGGAAGTCTCCCAGAGGGAGCTGATCTCTTGGACACTAGGGAAAGCTTGTGAACCAGCCTGAAGGGTTCATACATACGTGACAAAATCAGTCCCAGTCCCTACTCCCTCACATGTGACAGACATTACTAATCAGTCTCACTGCTTTTAACACTGAGCTACAGATAGCCTAGTTTTAACCTCTGGACAACCATTAACAATGAATCAGCATTGAAGACCTCATGATTATTTCTCACAAATTCAAATGGCTCCATAGGAACAATGATTTCCCTACTTCCCTACTGCTCTGTCTGTCCCTACTTATGCATAGAGAAAGGTACTCAGATAGAGATTCAAAGGGGCTGGAAATATTTAATGGGATTACCTAATCTTTCTTTCTTCTCACATTAATACCTACCTCCTACCTCCTCCTTAAGACATAATAAAATCAGTTGTGGAAGTTCAATGCAGAAAGTCTAAAATTTGCTATCATTTTCCAGATCTGAAGATACTCTATATTTGTTAAGTTTTGATGATTTTTCCCTTATTTGTGATGGTAACTCTATTTCCAATGGTAACACTAAGTGAACAACCTAAATCTATTATACTTTAAAGCTATATTTTCTAATTTGTTATTTAAAATATTATCATAGCTAACATCAAGATTGAAGAGTAATATTTTGGTGACATGTTAACAGTGTGACAATGAGTTTGTATACTGTCTTGAAAACAATCATTCAAGAAGTCAGAATTAGATAATAACAACAAAAGGCAAATATAAAATTCAAAGTAACCATTACCTAAGTGTGCACATCTCACTAAAAACCTCTCTGGTAACAGCCAGGTTGCAGTGCCCAGCTTACATTGAAATAAAGTATATTCTGCCACATTAACTCACCAAAATGAATTAAAGAAGCTTAGTCCTGCAGATACAGCTTTACCTACAGAACCCCCATCCCCATATGCAACCAACTATATAGAGCCGAAGCCAGTGAGCTGTAGGTGGACATTTACTTTGTACATCACACAGTAGCCACAAATCAAGTCATATATTTGAACTTAATTCTACCTGGAGAGATCAGTGAAATGGCCATTACTCTGAGGAGCAATGATATCTCCTTCCCTACCACGACGCCAGATCATAATCCACATCTACAGATTGGGTCAACCACTGTCCACGTCCAACTTCTTTGATGTTTTGATTTACTGTTAATGTATGTCATGCAACACAGAATTTCAACCT
>NW_004524647.1:1499844-1516078 GCF_000260255.1 Octodon degus
TCAAATGAAATTTTAGAACAGGTAAAACTAATCTCTCATGACAGAAAGCAGGTATGTGGTGGTCTTTTGCAGAGCACAAGAGGATTGACCGCAAAAGAGGGTATACAGGAAACTGGGGGAGAATGGAAACGCCCTGTATCTGAATGATGGTTGTGATACCATGAGCACATGCACTTGGCAGAATTCATTGCCCTGAAATTTAGAGCATGCATATTTAATTTATGTGAGCTATTACTCAACAAGGATGATTTTTATAAATCTCGTTAACTTGGACACAAACAACAGCTTTCAGTTACAAATGTTTACAGAACTACTGAGCCAGGTAACCCTGAACTAAGTGTGTGTTGTCACTAGTGTCCCTCACCTTGGAGATAACATTTCAGTGTCTTCTAGAATCTCACTCAGAAGAATTCAGTATAGAACCAAATATAACAATTTGTCCAACATCAGTATATCTGACATGCTAAACACAGAGATGCTGATAAGAAATTTCCGTTGGACATACAGTTGGTGCCTGCACTTTGGCCTATAGATCTCTGAATACTATTATGTAGTAGCAAACTTAGGGCTTTGACAAATGGAAGCAAACCATTCTACCTCTTTTCTGAGGACATGCATGCCTTCAGAACCCACTGGTAAAGTGGAAGTGCTGGCCTTTGTGTTTACCTCATTTTGATTGCATTTACATTTGGAAATAGAATGACCCCAGACAGCAGTGTGGATATAGACCAAGAACTTAAGCACATGCATCATAGTTCAGGGAAAGTGAACTGAAGTAACTCTGAATGATTCTGTCATCTTTGGGGAATAAGAATATAGTTTTCTGTAGACGGGCTGCATGTGTTCATCAAGTGTCTCATAGATTTTTAAAAATTATATGAGAAGCTTTTTCAGGATATAATCCACAGAGAAGCTTAGCCCTATCTTCATTTTAAAAACAGAATTTAGTTGGCTTCTTTGAGAACTAGGAGTTGAAAGAGATTGAGAATGGGTCGTGGAAAGACCAGTTGGGAAGCTATAGTCTAGAGGAAAGGTGAGCATCCATCATCACCTCAAGTTACTATAACAAAATAACAGAGACCATGAGCTTAAATAATAAAATCTCACTTCTCCTAGTTCTATTGGCCAGAAATCAAGGTCACATTGCCAGCATGGTTGGGTTCTGATTAAATTTTCCTACCTGGCTTGCCGCTGGCCAATTTTTTCTCTCTGTTCTCACATGAAGGAAAGAGAATTCTTGTGTCTCTTATTATTATTATTAGGGCTGTGTTCTCTTGACTGCTTATAGACTTAAATATGTCCCAAAGGTTTGTCCTACAATAACCATATTAGCGATTAGAACTTCAGAGTATGAGGGGGGACACAAAAAATATTGTCATAACAATAATGGCAGTTTGGAACAGGTGATAACCATACAATAGAAAAATCAGCATAAAGTACCACTTGCAAGACATGGGGGATTGACTGATTTAGTGAGGTGAAGGAAAGGATAATGCTTCAATTTTTGTCCTGAGTAAAAGTGTGGAAAATTATACCATATACAGCAAAAAGAAAGGGGGATAATAAATTGGGCAATTTGGGAACTTATTAGTTCCAAACATACGTCTAGAGAAGACCTAGAATGACACTATTCAATAGGGCAATCTACCCTAGAGAAATACATTCTCAATAATAATTATAATCATAGTCTATTTTATTGATTTCTGATTGCCAAGTAGAATACTAGGCTTTTTCTACTCATTATTTTGAACTTCATTACTATTCTATAACATGAATTTATCATCCTCATTTTACAAATGAGTTCACAAAGCCATATAACAACTAATAAACTCCTTCTCATGCCCGAGTCTTGGTAAGGCAGGCATGAGCTGTATAGCTGCAAGCCACACTCTGTCCATCTGCCCATGTGGAAGGTGTGCACTTTTGTCTGTGCTGTCCTCACCCATCTGTACTGGTTCCCTTGTCATGTGGATGCAAAGCCCATCTGGTGATGCAAATTCCAAGGGCCAAGCAAGCTTTTGAAGAACATCAGTGTCTCTAATCACTCACTTTTGGATGCCTAGTCGTCCCAGGATCATTTGGCCAAGTACACCAAATTTTCTCATAAGTTTTTAAATATGAAATACTTCACAAGTTTGCATATCATCTTAGTGCAACAGCCATGCTAATCTTCTCTGTACAGTTCCAGTTTTAGTAGGTGTGCAGCTGAAGCAAGCACTGCTCATTTTAGTTTTGAAAAGCTTAACAAGACATTAGTAGACGTGATAGGTTCTATGTTAGTTATTAAATACAGTATTCAAACATTTCAGAACTAAAACCTCAGCATTGAGAACAACTTTTTTCCTTAATCTTGATTTCTTATATGAAATATCTTAGACAATGGTGCTTACATAATGCAATTTTGAGTTTAAATTAAAATATTATAGTATTTTTGTCAAATTGGATTTTAGTGAATTAGCCATGACAAAATGTCACTTGGAGATTAATTTTCAGAGAGGTGTCCACTTCCTGGACTTCAACGTAAGTCCCAAAGTCTTGGGAGGAAAAGTAATTTGTGAATTTAGCTGAAGCTTCAGTGACAAAGGGAAATGAAACTGGATACATAAACACATTTGCTTCTTTGTCTCTGGCTGCCACCCTTTTCTGCTAATTGACTCTTTAGTGCTTTGGGTGAAAATAAATTCCCCTACCATTGGACACAGAAATAGATTAGTATGAGACTTCTACACAATCAATTATCATGCCTATATTTTCAAATTCTGTATTCATGACTTAGCTATGAATGATAAAGTTTCCAGTCAAAATAGGTTAAGAAAATGGGCATTTGCTGATTCTGTGGCATGCAGGTCTGGCTGAATCTGGGAGTTCAGAAGATGTCTTTCTCTGCCTGTCTCCCTTCTACACCATGAATGATGACCCTAGAGTTATAAGCAACAAGCTTGGTCCCTCTCACTCTCAGGTGTCATCTGCTCTACCATATGTGTCCTGTCAGCCCAAGATGGATGCAGAAAAGGATCAGACTGTCCAATGAGGAATGCCAATATTCTAGAACCCATGCTATCACTGGGGGGTTGAAGAATCAAGCTTTTAGTGATGACAGAACCCTTTACAAAATAAGTCATAGGCTCAGTGGAAACCTTACTTACTGAGAAGACAGCTCTCATGGGGTGACTGCTTACGCTGCTTATCTGCCACATCTTCCTCAAGAACTGGGCATGGAGCTGGGTTTGGCAACTGAACAAAAATTCCTTTTGCAAACAAGATCCAATTTTTGTAAGAGAGGGTGAATGGGATCTTTAAAGAGAAATTTCTGGAAAGCTCTTGTTTCCCCTACAGGAAAACAGAGGCATTTGGCAGTACTCAACAGTTTTCTCTCTTCTTTCCACTTTGCCCTTGAAAGGACAGCAGCTGCCCTGTGATAAGAAACATGACAAAAGCTAAAAGTGCTAAGTATGTCTTAGGACAGCATCTAAGGGTGAAAACACAGACAACACTGGGGCCCCTGAAGTCACCAGTTGGCCTGCTCCATTATGAAATAATTAAATCAGCATTTATCTGTAACACTGCTTTTGTTACTTGCATCCAGGTGCGATCTTCATTTATACACTAATCCTCAAATAAAATAAATAGTCCACTAAGATATATCTTTAGTCAGCTTTCAGTTTTTGATATATAACGTAAGAGAAGGATATCCTTGCAAGGAAATATTCCTCATGCAATGGACAGCAGAAAATGCACTTGCATACGGCACAAGGCTGAATGATATAAGGGAAGATGGGTTTTTGTTGTTGTTGTTGTTGTTGTTGTTGTTGTTGTTGTTGTTGTTTTCCTGTAACTCTCTTATCTGGACACTCTCCTCTTGCCCAACAATCCCAAAAGTATGTGTCCGCCGGAAGCCACAGGTGTGATTCTTTGTTGTCTATTGACACTGCTTTTTCCCAAATACTAAACAATGAATCTCTTTCTAGTATTTAAACACCGAACTATGTATATTAGAGGGAAAGAGATTGTATATGTGATAAATGTAAAAATGCTATGGTTTTGTGATTTATTATAGATGAATGTGAAAGGGAATATAAAAACTATTCCATTATTTTCATTTTCAGTTTAGTAGTAATGTGAGCTTAGCTGCCTTGAAAATTATCTTCTTTCTCTCCCAAGAGAGAGATTTGCAAAACTACAGAAAGGCTGAATGTGTCTTGGCATAAGCAGTGGAATCATCCTTATGAAACCAGTAGCTCTCCTGGCTCCCCCAGCCCCCATCTCCTATAATGATTTCTGGGCAATTCAAGAAAGGTGTTCGGAGACTGCTCTAATTCTATGTATCCCAGTCTAATAACAGTGTCATTATGCCTTCTCACTAATTATACCTTGGTTATCACTTCATTCATTCCTATTTAAATCCATCTGTTCCTCAAAAGGGCTCAACATTGTCTATACTTGGAAACTCTAATATTCTGATTATGTTTCATATCAGGAAAGCACTTTTTAATACCTTCACTGCATTTTTAAGCCTTGATTTGACACTGGACATTTAGCAAGAATCATTTTAAATTCACATCAGTTTTAACAATTCCCAAAGATATCTTTAAGACAGATATCCCTTATTGCATCTCAAGTTCAAGCTGTATCCTATCATAATTGGCAGGAAAGGTTTGTGTACTAAACAAAGAGGTAATGATTTTAGATGTAGTGCATTCTTACCATGAAGACACCACAATCCTGATTTCTATCACCATCACGCCAGATCCGGATCTACCACCTCCCTTTGTGGTAGGGATGATTATAAGCCTCTCCACTATTGGAATAACAATAACAATAATAGCAAAGAATTTAAGTCAGCTGCCTAAAATCAGAAATCTGGTGAATAATGGAGGCTAGGTTTAGACCAAGGTGTTCAGTTACAAAGCCTATTTATAACTGCAGTATAGGGCTCCCTCAGATGAACATTTTCAAGAAAAGCTATGCTTTAAAACTTATAAATTATTCAACTTACCTTTTCTGTGTCCATTTTGAAGAATGGATATAATTAGTAATGGAGTGCATTTATTTGATGGTTGACTCGGCACAAAGTTTACACTCTTTTCCTTCAAATGATTATTTTGCCAAGGCTCAACTCTGTACCTATAATTATCTTCCTCTAGGCATGGCTACCATGACTCTGAGCCAAGTGTATTACTTCTTAATGATGACAGAATTTTAAGATTAAGCCAGTCGTCTCTGGAAATTCTCACAGTAACCATCACTCATCCAGAGGTCAGCTTAATGTGTAAGTTTTGGTCCATTAAGACTAAAAAGAAGAGCACATAACCTATAGTTAAGAAGATAGATTATCATCCTTCCACGAGGGCAAACTAGTACCTGGCCACAAGTATTCCTGGCATTCTGTGCAATGACCCTGAAGAAAGCCATGCTGATGGAGTGGAGGAAGGAGTCGAGAAAACAGAAGAGAAATTTCCAAATGCCTTATGACTGAGCCTGGTCATAAGCATTCTATTGGAGATAAATGTCCTTTATGTTTAACTCAATTTGAACCATGGCTTCTTTATGACCAAATACATACTAAAGGATACAGGAGCTTCTCACCTGGAATGATGACAGGGAACCTGAGTGGTAAGGTGAAGTCATGTATCTCACCTAGCTGTGGATATACCACCTGAAGTTCCTAGTGAAGCTACAGACACTCCTTTAAGATTTGCTGATAACATGGAGTATAGACCAGATCAAGGTGATCCCTTATTTGAGCAGGATACTTGATTGCACCAGGTTCCCAGGTTCTCAGGTGAGCTCTTATTAACCTGTCTTTGACTGTTTCTACACTTTCTTCAATCTTCAGCATCATCATACCCATATTCCACCTAACTCCTGCCAAACTGCCTTTGTTTTTCAGTGTACCATGTTCTCATTTGCCTCAAATGTTTTGGCTTTATCCTGCTGTATCTTTCTTTGTATCCTGCCCCATAACACACAATAAAAACAAAGAGCTTATGCCTGATCTTACCCTTCCATGCTCAGTTCAGTTAACATTTCTTCAGAAAATTTGCCTCTTCTCTTTATGTAGAACGTCTGCCCCTGTGAAGCATTCCTAGTGTAGCACTGCACTAGACCCTACAAGATACCTCTCTGTATCTCCTCTTTCCATCTTCCTCTGAACTCCACACTTTACTGGCACATTGACTCAAAAAAGACAACTTTTGTTTCCATGGTGGCCACAGGTCAAATGTTACCACTGGTGCTCTTGGTGCCTGGTCCATAATCCTCAGCAGGCATCATTCCAGAACATTCCAAGCTCACACTACTGATTACTTTGGGTGTTTGCTACTTTGCAGCTGGATGGGAGAAAACTAGAAAATATAGAGATAATACAGCCTGAAGCAGCTACTGTCATGGAAGGTTGGTTTAGGAGGGTACAACCCAGCTCCCACCCTTGTAGGGGTTGGGACAATATGTATGCAAAGGTGACAGATTTGAGATGGTGGGTGCTCAGCACGTTTCACACTGCCCCTTGGAGTTCTCAGTGGAATTGAGCATCTGTTGTCTACAGTAATAACTTGTTTCAGATATGTCATTTGTTGACTTTCTTCCCTTTTCCCTTCACCTGCCATCATTTTCTGAAATTGCCTTTCAACTAGCATAGACTACACATACTTCATTTATCATCTCTGGTTTTGTTTCTAATAGAAGTAGCTTATGATATAGTACCTTGTCCCACAGGATAGTTTTCCTAATTTTCCCAAATCACTTATAATCATATTTCTTTTTCAAATGAATTTCAACTGAATAGGCATGTTGTATCTATACTATGACATTGTCATTTTTAACCTATCACAATGGCTCATATTCCTAGTAGAATTTAAATTCTTTTCATATGAAGTTGAAAGCTGAAGGTTCTCATGTCACATTCAAAATCTTAGTGCCAATGCATATAAAGGAAAATGCCAGCCATAATTCAATGACTAGTGGTAGTGTTACAGCCAGGATTGGATATGTTGCCCACAGGAAACCAAATTAAAAGAAATTGCAGGGGCTGGGGAGATGGCTTAGTGGAATAAGTGCTTTCCTGGCAAGCACAAGGGCTTCAGTTCAATCCATGGTTCTGAAAAAAAAAAAAAAAAAAAAATAAAAAAAAAAAAAAAAGAATTGGAGAACTTTTATCAATTAGTCATGACTCATGTCCTCCCATTCCCATCTGGGAAAACACAAAAGGCCAAGTTTTTTGTTCCCTACATGTTTTTATAGTTTCTTTGCTGCTATGGCAACCAGGCAGGAATGTGGTGGCCTCTATATCCTACACGTGCAGCTTCACAGCAGGAATGTGATGCCTTTGTATCCTATAGGTGTGCGGTCTCAGGAAGAGAGACTATTGGCTAAGCATCAGCAAATGGTCTGTATCGTATCATCCTAAAAGGGTCCTGTCTCCTCCTTATCTCCTATATGTTTGTGAAGTTTCTGACAGGGCAGGGGAAGGAGTGAGGAATGGGGTAATTCAGTAAGGGTATCTCTATGTAAATACTTCAGGCAGGGGTTAAATTCAATTGAATTCTGCCTCAGTCTCTTCTACTTCTAAAAGTGAATAAGGTATTATGCTAGACACCATCCCTTACAGTAGGGATAGTAGCAAATTTACATCTCCCTATGTCCATAATAAAGTATCAACACAGCACCTAGTAGATGTTAAATGGATATTTTTCTTAGTTGAATAATAAAGTAGTGAAATATAGCAGTCTGTTTTGTTTCCATAATCAGCACTGGGACTTGATTGATCAATGAATTTCATAGCACATACAACAGAAGTACTACTAAACCACTCAATTCCTAAGCTATTTCATGGATGTAGATACAACTACAAGTAATCATCCATTGGCTTCTTTCTGGAGCAATACACAGTTTTTCATTTTCTTGAGAAGTTCAAAGGTACAAAATCATGAGCTAGATTTATTTATTCTCCTTTGATCAATTCAGGACATTTTTTAAAAAATGTATCTGGTACAGGTTCTCACTCCACAGCTTGAACTCATAGTGATCCTCCTGTGTTCAACCTTCCCCAGTGTTAAGATTACAGGTGTGTGCCATTACACGCAGACTCAGTGATGGGTTCATTGTGTCCAGGGGCAGGGCCTGTGGGGCATGTGGTGCCAGAGATGTAACCACAGCCCCTGAGCTTATCTAAGCAGGCACTTATCCATTGAGTTATCATGCTGGCCCCAGTTTGGCACAAGTTTAAAGTGGCATACAAGATAAACTTAGCATTTCCTCACAGATAGTGGACTTGGGAGCAATGTTGACACATCATGTATCTATCCCCCAGCCTTCTTCTGTTCCATGTCCTGGAAAACGTTAAAAATTGTCCAAGTTATTCCCATGCTGAAATTCCCTCAAAAGCTTCCCATGCCCTGCTTTAAAGTTGTTTTTACAAGATCTTTCATAGTTTATGCAACTTTTCCAACAAAATCAATCCAACAGGATAAATTCCCCCAATCTCTATTTCTTATGATTTCTCTGTAGACTTCTTCCTCTTGAGAGTCCATTCCATATTCATTGCTCTGCTAAGCTTGCCCTTCTCCCTCCCTGTCCTTTGCTAATAAATTTCTACCTTCCTTACAAGATTCAAATTGCCACAAATAACCTAACCTGCATACCAACACTTAGGTAAAACTGATCACATTTCCTCTTAGGTATGTCCTAGGAAGGTCTATGTGTCAGTTGCTTTGCTCTCATTTCTGGGACAAAATATCAGCCATCAAAAATCAAGAAACAAAAAGTTTAATTAGCTCACAGTTAGCAAAGGTTTCAGTCTACAAATGGCTGGCTCCAACACAAAGTAGTGGAAAACAACATAGAGCAAAAGGAGAGGCAGTGGTTAAAGCAGCTAACTAGCCTCTCTCCCCTTCTTATACTGTAATGCAAATTATCTGCCCAGGGCATATTTAGTACCCACACTCTCACTCTCAGCACTGGATCATTAATCAATCATAAACTCTAGAAGCTGCCCCATGATTGCATGAGGCTCTGGGGGGACAACTAGACACCACCATAACAGTCTACTTCTGACAGAAATTAGGGAAACAAGAACTTTCATAATAATATCCATGAAATGAAACACTTAAGAATTGGTCTCACAAAGGAAGTAAAAGGGTTATACAGTGAAAAATATAGTGACAAAAGAGATGGAAGAGGATTTCAGAAAAATGGAATGATATTTCTTTTTCCTGGATAGTAAGAACCAACACTGAACATGGTCATATTCCCAAAATTGTTAAAAAGACTCAAAGTACACCCAATTGAAATACCACTAGTATACCTCACAGATCTAGAAGAAACATTTCTGAAATTCATCTGGAACCAGAAGAGAACTAAAATATCAAAAACAATACTGGGTAACAAAGAAAAGGCAGAAGGCACCAGGATCCCTGACTTGAAATTATACTACAAAGTTACTGTGATAAAATCACCATGGTACTGGGAAAAAAAAAAAAAAACACACCAGAGAATGAATGGAACAGATTAGAAGATGAAGATACAACTACAGATGTACTGAGCTGTCTTATCTTTGACAATGGGCCAACTATATTCACTGGAAAAACAATAGCTTCTTTAATAATTGGAAAAACTGGCTCTCCATATGTCAAAAGCTAAAGTTAGACCTATGCCTATCACCAAGCACTAAATTACAATCAAAGTGGATCAAAGATTTAAATATTAAAACTAAAACACTAAATATTCTAGAGGAGAAAGTTGGTAGAAATCTTGAAGACATAGGGGTAGGTAGAGAGTTCATGAACAAAAAGCAAACTGCACAGGAAATACTCCAAAGAATCAAAAATTGGGATATCACCTTTTTGAGAAGTCTCTACACATCAGAAGAAATCACCAATAGAGTGAAAAGAAAACCAACAAACTGGGAAAAACATTATAGCTAACTGTCCCTCATACAAAGGTCTTCTATCTAGAATCTACAAAGAATTAAAAAATAATCAACCTCCCAAACTCAAAGACACAATCCAAAAATGGCCATATGAAATGAATATATACTTGTCAGAGGAAGAAACACAAATGGTATGTAAATATACGAAAAAAAGTTCAACACCAATGGTTATTTGAGAAATGCAAATTAAAACAACACAGAGATTCCATCTCACCCTAGAAAGATTGTCTATTATCAAGAAGTCACCCAATAACAAATGCTTGAGGAGAATAAAGGAACCCTTCTCCACTGTTGGTAAGAATGTAGATTTGTACAACTACTATGAAAATCAGTGTGGACATTCCTCAAAAAGCTAAAGTTGAAATGCCCATTCAATTCATTTATTCCCCTCCTAGATATTTTTTGAAATGAACTCCAAACTTCATATCATAGTGATTTATGTGAACCCATGTTTAGAGTAGCACAATTAATCATAGCTAAATCTTGTAAACAATGCAAATTCCCATCAACTGATGAATGGATTAAAAAGATGTGGTCTTTTTTTTTTTTCATTTATGTATTTGGTACAGGGTATCACTATGCAGCTTGGACTCATAGTGATCTTCCTGTTTTCAGCCTTCCCATCGCTGGGACTGCAGATATACACCACCATGCCCGGACTAGATGTGGCATGTATATACAATGGAGTGCTACTCAACTAAAAAAATAAAACTTTTTTTAGGTAAATGGATGCAACTAGAGACCAAGCTGTTAAGTGAAATACGTCAGACACAAATATGTAAACATATTGTCTCACTAGCATAAAACCTAAGAGTAAATAAAATCTCAAAGGTGTAATAGACACTGTGAAAAAGAAAGAATCTGTTCAAAGGGAAGGAAAAACTGTAATGAAGAAAAGGACAAAAAAAGAAAGGAAAAGATATATTTATAGATAGATAGATAGATGATAGATAGATAGATAGATAGATAGATAGATAGATAGATAGATAGATTGGATAAATGTACTGCATTTCTGGGGGTCTATTGAAAGGAGCAGTGTAGTAGTTGACACATTGTGTCAGTTTGGCTGAATTGGCTCCAGCTGTTCTGGGCACAGGAGCCTCCCTGGCCCTGCAGGTAGGCAAGACCCAATCTGGCCTGGCATGCGATTGATTCCCCAGTAGGTCCATGGGCCACCCCAGAGTGACTCAGCACGAATAGTGTATATAAAGGAGTTAAGGAAGGCTTCCAGCTGCCCTGCCCTGCTTCCTTGGAAAAGTACTGGTCTACGGAGGACCTATGATTTTCTTTTGTGGTGGTCTTCACAGTCAGCATAGAAGGAAGAGAGAGGCTTGATGGATGCCACAGCTGCTGCTCCTAATCTGCTCTTCATTGTTTTCTGCTGCCAGGAACTACTGTAATTTGCACTGGGGCCAGCAGAGTATAAACTGAAACCTCCACAAACTGAGCTAAATAAACCTTTCCTTCCTTCATTTTGAGTGTTGGGTATTTGTTCCAGCAAAGAGTAAAAATTAGCTAAGACAAGTGGTTAATGTTTAAATTATTTTTCTTCTCCTTTTAATTTCTTATAACTTTTTTTACCAATTTTGCTTGTTTATATCTGGCAATCTAAACAAGCAATTTGAAAATAACATTAAGCAATATAACAACTATTGTCAAATTCCCATTATTGTACTTAGTGAAATTCTGTATTGTTTCTAATGTTTTGTCTATAATTTTGTCTTCTATTTAAAAATAATAAAAATAAGTTCTATTGGCATCTACAATGTTGGAAGACATATCTGATTCATACACCCTGATTCTTTAAAGAAAGAAATAGTTTTCAATTTCCATCCAAGCAGAAAAAATAGTTGCATTGAAACTGAAGGATTCTTTCAGTGTTCTCATGGCATTTTATCAGCTCACACAACACTCATTGTAGATGAGCATGCTGAAGTGTCTTCTCTCTTCATATTCTTTTCTGAATCCATCCCTTGACTTCATCAAGTTCTCAGATACATCAAATCACCCGTTTCTATGTTGAAGGATAGAAAAACATCTGTATCAGGCATTCAAGGCTGGAAAATACTGAGATTCGTTTTAGATAAGACAAACTCTGTTCTGAATTGTGGAGCAAGCTACTTAACATGTCTGGGTCTTATTACCCTTACCTATATATAGAATGATAAAAGTGCCTACTTCATAGGAAAATTTTGAGAATCAATGATATAGTATCTATACAACATTTATCACACTACTTGGTCTATAAATGTTCAAAAGTGGTAATTACTATCAAAGTAGAAATATTGGTCACCTCACAAATTTTAATTTTCAAGGATTACTGAGTCAAAGGCACTGCACTTCCACCAAGAATACAGAAAAAGATCAATGCAAAGGGTAGAAGTGAAATGAAATTCTCTTGCCACTCTTATTTGTTAAATTAAGTATTCTGCATCTTTAACCCCTAAAACCATTCTTGCATCCAAGAAATTGAGTGCACATTGAAGGAAGAGCCTATGTCTTGCCCAGGGCTATATTTCCAGCATTCAATATGATACTAAGTGGAGGTTACAAACTCAAAGAATGTGTGTTCTCTTCTGCAGTGGTGCTCACTGCCAAATACTGGCAGCAACTAGTGTTTCCAGGATAAGTCAAGGCTAAAGCCCTAGTCATTAGCAGATTATCAAGCATGTGTTTTTAACTTTTGGCTAGTTTTCATTTGTATTCCTCATCCTCATTGAAGTATAGAGAGTACATAAATTACCTACTAAAACTGAATTATTAATTTAAAAAACAAATTAATAATTTGATTACCAGGATAAAAAATCACATCCCACCTCGCCATATGACCATCTTCACTTTTGCATTTGAAACACAGATAAGAAATCAATATAGAGGGCTGGAAAGATAGTTCAACAGACAAAGAACCTGCTTAGGTAAGCACAGGGATCAGGGTTCGATCCCAGGTACCACATGCAGCACCAGCCCCTCCCCCGGGCACACTGAACTGGCCACTGATGCTGGTGTGGTGGCGCACACCTGAAAGCCCAGCACTGAAGAGGCTGAGAACAGAAGGACTACTAGGAGTCTGAGCTTCATAGTAAGGAACTAAACAAAATACATTGAAAAAAAAAGCAAGAAAGAAAGGAAGAAAGAAAAAAAGAAAAAGAAAGATAGATATATGTCCAATGAATCCATAGCACATATTGTAAACTCTAGAAGAATCAGGTGGCCAAGGAAGCTGAAGAGCTGGGGCCTTAAGAAACAGGTGGCTTTTAAAGTCCCCATGCACAGCCCAAAACACTAAGTGAGGGAAAAGCAAAAGAGCGAGCTGGGAGACAGAACTCCAGAGGGAAGATTCTCTGCTGTATTTCACACCACAAGCCACACGCCAGGCGTAATTTCTGGCTTTAATTCTTTCCTATGATATATTAATTCATCTCTGTATTTATATTTCCTCTTTTTTATAGAAAGAGAATAACTTTAAATATACATGTAAGGCTATATAAAAACAAAGACATCAGAATTTATCTTCTCTGCGGTTAGAAAAATAATGAAATAACTGAGAAGCACCTCCTCTATAAAATACCTTTATGAGCAAATGCAAACTAACATTTATTATACAACCAGGAATTTTAAAAGGAGAAGTGGAAAAGCTTCTAAATCAAACCTGGCATCCCTGTCCCTGATTCATCTCTGAACAGAACAAGCTGATATATTATGGATAAAGTGGAAAATCAGTGTGGAGACTCATTCAGAAGCTACTGGGGACCTCTAAAAATCATTTTGAGGACTATCAGGTCAACAATGAAGGAAAAATCATGAGAAAGTGAAGAAAATAGACCCGGGGCAGACAGGCAGATCTCCCATTTGGTGATGGGAGTGCAGTCTCACCATCCAGCCACAGACTCCCCACTGGACTTTGCTGCTTCTTTTCCACTTCTTTTTTTCAGCTTTCTGTTCTTTTGCCTGATTAATTATATTTTAATAGATGCTTAGAATCCAATCACATATCTTCAAATTCAAGCTTGTGATATGATGTTTGTGTAACTCTTTTGTCTGATGTGTAAACAGAGGGTGCTTCAGGGTGAATAATAGTTGATACAAAACATAAAATGACAGAATGTCTGTGCTCAGAATGTTGTTCTCAGGGCTGTCAAGATAGCTCAGTGGACTAAGTGCCTGATTTGGCAAGTGCAGGGACCAGGGTTCAATTCCTGGTCTTGCATTCCTGGCCAACCCTGCTCCCTCAGAGTGCTGAGCTAGAGTCCAAGTCTGGACATGTTGGCACACACCCATAATCCCAGAGCTAGAGAGGCTGAAAGCAGGAGGATCACTATGAGTCCAAGATACATAGTGAAACCCTGTACCAAATACATAAAACTGAAAAAAAAATGTGGTTCTTGCATCATTCTTGTTATTCATTCATTCTTTCATTCATTCATTCATTCATTCATTTATTCGTTTTCAAATTCATTCATTCATGTGTCCTTAGAAGAGTAAGTTGTTATAAAGCAGCCCACCTTACGTATTTGGCCTTTTCTGTGCACAGTCACTTTTCTGTCTGCTTTTCTGCCATGCTGTGATGCAGCCAGGAGGGCTGTCACGAGAAGGTCAACAGTGGAGCCAATCGGTCCTTGTGTTCCAGCCTCCAAAGCTATAAGCTAAACAAACTTATTTTCTTTGTGAAGTACCTCGCCACTAGCATTTTGTTGCAACACAAAATAAACTACTACAGAAAGTAAGGAGTGAGTCATAGGAATATCCTAGAATGCTGTAGTGATCAAAAGGGACTTGGTTCTGAAAATAATGGTGAAGTGTTAAAAACTGGTTAGGAGAAAGGGCAGAGAAAGGCAATGTTGTATTTTAGGGCTACTCCTGGAATAATAGTGTATGCACATGATTGAAAGAGAGAGAAACTGAAAGAGATGGATTTGATAGATATTGAGAAAGAAAATTTGGCAGGGCTTGGAAACCGATTGATCTTGGTCAGAGAGGGATGAGTTATAGATTCATATACTTGAATAAGTGGTAACAATGACAGAGGTACAGACTTTATTTATAAATTTCATATCTCAGGCTTTATACAGGTCAACTTTGTCATTTAATAAGCGATTGGCTCAGCATGAAGTCACCCTGAAAGGTAGATAATTAAATGTACTATATTGTGCACTCTCTTTTTCTTTCTTTTTTGTTTTTTGTATTTTTGTACTTTTTTATGTTTTGGTTTGTTTGACACTAGAAATCAAACTCAGGATCTTGCACTTGCCAGGCAGGCACTGTATCACTGAACTATATCCTTGACCTTTGTATTTTTGTATTTTTAAGACATGGTTTTGCTATGTTGTGCAGGATGTCCTTGAACTCACTTTGAAACCCAGGCTGGCCTCAAACTCACAACAATCCTCATGCTTCAGACTCCCAAGTCCTGGAATTACCAGACCCAGCCTAAATACACTGTCTTGAAAGGGAAAAGAACCTGGAAAATGAAAAAGTAGTTGAACTTAAATACTGAGGAGGGAAAAAAAAAACCTTTTTCATTAATGAAAGAATTTAAAATTTTGGTATGTTGTTCATTGTACTGTATGATTTTTAAAATTTAATTCAGTGAAGTTTTAAAACCATCATGGACAGTTTGTTAAGCTGGTAATGATTCTATTTCAACAAAATGCAAACATATTTCCTTATGTGAACATTTCCTTGAGGAGAATGTTAAATGCCTATAAGTTATAATGTATAAGAATAAAAAACCCTGTATCTCATATGGAGCCTCAGGCAGATAGAAACCCCAGTAAAGTCTCTAAGAAGATTGTTTATAAAATAAGAAAAGATCACAGATCTACTAATCATTCAGTATCCTTTTCTGATCTTCATCTCAGTGTCTGGAATATTAGAATAAAGTGGTAGACATTTATGTTGGTCAAATTTCCATTGCTGGTATAAAATAGCTGACACCTGAAACTTAGGTTTAACTTCTCAGATGAAGAAGTAAATAAATACATGGAAAAATGTTTAATCCCTGTTCATTTGAGAAATGCAAATTAAAACAACACTTAGGCCCCGTCTCACCCCAGTAAAAATGGCCACCATTTGGAAATCAACCAATAACAAATGCTGGAGATGCTGTGGGAGAAAAGGGTGCTGTTGGTGCAAGTGGAGACTGGTACAATAGCTATGGAAATCAGTGTGGCGATCCCTCAAATTCTAAAACCAGAGATTCCATTTGACCCAACTAGTCTCCATCTAGGTTTCTTCCTAGAAGACTTAAAAGCAATATATGCACCCCATGTTTATAGAAGCACAATTTGTAATAGCTAAATTTTGGAAATA
>NW_004524647.1:1520140-1539698 GCF_000260255.1 Octodon degus
CGACTGCGGAAGCAGGAAATGAGCGCCATCTTGGCACACTCGGTGGGAGGGGTAATCTAGTGCAGGCTTCAAGGGCTGCAGCAGGCCTCACCCAATGGTCCCTAGGAGTTTTGGTTCTGAAGCCGCGATTCGCGGCATGGGCTCTCTACACATATGCTCATCAATAGATAAATGGATTAAAAAATGTGGTATTTATATACAATGGAGTACTATTCTGCCATAAAGAAGTTTAAACTTGAGACATTTTTAGGTAAATGAATACAGCTTGAGAACAAATTTTTAAGTAAAATGAATTGGACAAATATGATTAAATATCTCCTTGTTTCTTTTATGTGGAAAATCAAAGGGTAAATAAGGACCAAAATGGAAGACATATATTGAGAAGTAGGGAAAAAATTAAATTTTCTTTAAGGGAAACAAGAAAGAGAAAGGAAGAAAAGGACTGGGATTAGAAAATTAAAAAGAAGGGAAGGGAAAGAATAAAAACAAACTTTTGGAAGTGGAAGGGAAGGAAGGATTGAAGGGAAGGATGGGAAATGCAAAAAAATAAGGTATATTATGTACAGGCACAAATTTCCTATAATGAATGTGAATTGTGTGTGCCAACACTTTATTTAAAATTAATCATTGAAAAAGAGAGATTTACTTTGGATCCTCTTGAGAGGCTCAGTCTATATCAGCTGTCCCCAAAGCCAAGACTTAATGGCAGAAGGGTGTGGTGGAGGAGAGCTCCTCAACAGCCATTGGAGAAAGGGGCAGGGACATAGGAAGGACCAAAGACAAGAATGTGCCCTTCCGGGCCACTCCCAGTGCCCTACTTTCTACAGGCCCCATTTCCTAGGTGCACAATCACTCTACTAATCTGCCAATTAGGTGGATCTACTAATACTCTAATCTATTAATCCACCAAGTAGATTATCACCTTCATGATCCAATCACCTTCTAAAAGCCTTACCTATGACTGCATCAGTGTTCCAGGTTACACTTTTTATCTAAACCATGAGAAAATCTTTTGTATCTTCTCAACCACATTCATGTTTCCTGAGAACCACTCTCTGAGTTGCTGATAACACTTCTCTGCTACATGAAACAAAAATATATACCTATAGTTTTTATCATTGGATTCTGTAAGAAATCCCAGAGTCATAACCAACATTTGAGTGGGATCCCCAGAGGATGGAAGTTGCCAAAGAAAGGTTTTGCAAGTATGAAAGATAATTTTGCTGGACTCTGACCAGATCAGATCAGATCAGATCAGATCAGATCAGATCAGATCAGATCAGATCAGATCAGATCAGATATAAATGTAATTTTGCTAGACTATAATTATGCTGGATTGTGATTGAGGGTGACTTTTAACTCATAATAATCCTCCTTTCTTAGATTTATCAACTGTTTCTGTCAAGCTTTTTGATACTCAGCTCCTCCAAACTCTTACTATTCATATTCTACACCATGATATTTACCATGTGTTCCATAGAGTTGTAAGTCTACTGGTGATAACAGTTTTGTAAGCCTCAATTAGCTTGAATCTCACTAATAATTATAATAATAAATAGAATGTGAAATGAACAAGGTTCAACACAGAGCAATGTTTTCTTGAGATAGTCAATGAACATTCCGGTGTAAGATTTCTACTCACATAGCAAAAGAAGTAAGTTGACAATGAAAATAGAATTCAGCACAATTCCTTCTATATATTCACATTTATGGCTAATGTACTATCCTATAGATATCATTAAATTGCCCATAAAAGAGACAGTATCCTTTTTTCCATCTATTTATACATAAACTGCATCTCTCTGGCAATACTTTTAGCAATTATGGGGCTTTGTTGAATCCCCAAATTAGTTAATGATTCTGGGAGGCATTTGCCAAAAGATATATAAAATGCAGCCATGAATTATTTAAAGATAAGGAAACCTTCTGAGAAATGACTTGTTAGGTGATTTTTTTCATCAAAACACTAAAGAGTGCACTTGTATAAACCAAGAGAGCTATGACAACACTAGTTGATGTAATCTCAGGCAGCTCCAGTCACACATGCAGTCCATCACTGATTGGAATGCACTATTCTGTGCATGGCTGCACTACTACTTTTCAACCAAGGTGACAGAGTCAATAACTGTGTAGCTGTGAGCACATGTCTGTGGCCATAGTTGCTTTTATTTTCACTTTGAGTTCTCTAATAAATATGCTGAAATTAATACCGAGAGGAAAGTCTGCGGAAAAGATGCCGTCATTGTTTCTGCTCCCCTGGTTTTGATAGCCTGGTAGTTATACAATCTTTCTAATATGAGAAGCATGATGCATCAAGCTCTTTGACTGCCAAAGGAGCAACAGAGACAGATGGAATTTGTAATGAGTGAGGCAGCTGAGACAGATTCTGCTCGAAGCTGGCTGGTAGAGATGGCAAACTTACATCAGTATCATTTGAGATCTGCAAAGAACACCACACATTGAGAAATCTGACAAAGAATTCTTGAGCCTGGTAGAGTTTCTTATCTGCAACACTGGGGCTCAAAGAGCTGAGTCTGTGCTAAGCAGTAACCAGAGGAAGGCCAGAGGTCTACTGAATTACCTCTGCTGAGTTCTCCTTTCCTTTATGTCTTCACCAAGATATTAAAAATAGGCATTTAGATCATTCAGTTAGATCACATTTACCAAATTAAATGCAACACATCCTGTCCCTGTGTTGACCACTGCCTCAAACTGGAGCCAGAAAAGTCCATCTCAAACTGGCAGGTTTCCTGGGTATCTGCAAGCCAATATTACTGTGGAAACCCAAGAAAGGAAAAGACAGTGAAAAGAGAGGAGAGATGTGAAGCTAGAGAGGCAGAGCTTGAGCACAAGGAAGGAGGATGAACAAGGAGGCAGCGGAAGGGAAAGGGGGGTGAGCAGAGAGGGAAGCCAGCAGGGAGAACTTGCATGAAATAAAGGCAGAAAAGGAGAGAGGGTAAGGAGAAAATGGGGGAAAATGAATAGAAAGAAGAAAAGCAGAAAAGTGGAAAGAATAAAGGAAGGAATTAATTTTAAAAACTGAAAGAGGTAGGAGAAAAGAGAACAAGTGTTAAAAGGGAAAAGAAAGAAATATGATATTAGTGAAAAGCAGGTAGAGGAAAAGGAATGGTCCAGCCTATGACAAGCAGCTTGTCTAGTGTTTTGGATCATTCCCACTTAGCTAGATGGAAGAAGGAAGGGGGTATTTACTTATTTATTTATTTATTTATTTATTTATTCCAAATCTCTCTGATCTATGCCTACAGGTCACTTAGTAAGCACAAGTAGTTTTCAAAAAGGAAAAAAAATCTTAATAATAAGATAATGGGCAAAGAAAGAGTTATAAATCTTCACACTGATGTTCATAGGCAGGGTATTTCCACCACCCAGATTCTTTTTTTTTTTTTTAAATTTATTTATTTATTTGTGTGTGTGTGTGTGTGTGTGTGTGTGTGGCCAGCTCAGCCCACCAGGGGGCGGGGCTGGCTGGCATGTGGTGCTGGGGATTGAACTGTGGTCCTTTGTGCTTTGCTAAGCTTGTTCCAAGTAGGTGCTTTAGACCACTGAGCCATCTCACCAGCCCCACCCAGATTCTTTAGGGTGGCTGCCACCGATGACAGCAGACACTGTCAGTTACCTGCAGGAGGCCACAACTTTACATGCTGTGGCTCCACATAGATAATGTCTGAGAAACATAGTGGAGATCAGTTCAGGTTTTTAGAAGACTTCCACAGAGAAAGGAAGTATAGACTTCCCACTATGGAACCACTTGCAAAGCTGGTATTACCTTTTTTACTACATCGTTTCCCTCCAGTTCTGCCATCTGATGCCTGAGCCCATTCCTCTGTGGTTGGTTTCCACCAAAGTTTTAGTGATCAACTTCTTTTTAGTATATTTTATCTGAGATCTCAGAAAGGAGATATCATTGGGTTAATTTTATAATTTGCTTAAGAAAAAAAGGTTAGGGATAATCTGGAATCAAAATGCTTTTTGTAGCTGCGACTCATTCATAAAGACATCATTACTTTCACTATTTTATCACAGAACTGGCTTCATAAACCAGCTTGAGATTGGCTGTTCTTTCCGCAGGTGAGTACAGTGAGTGAGGGTGGGATTTTACCCAGATTCTCCCCATTCAGAGGACACTCCTATCTCCCAGGTACTGTTCCACAAATCCCAGCCTTCACCTTCTGAGCATTTCCGTCTGCCACCGTTGAGCCATGTTGAGTGGGAATAGTCTGCTGCTATCTCCCACCCCCAGGCAGTCACTGCTTCACCAAGCAGAGAGTACAAAGCTTGGCCTTGGGACAGATAATCTGCAGGTCCCTGTGAGATCAAGCTAGGACGTGTCTTGAAATATTTTTTCCCCAAGGACATTGTTTTGCTTTGGTTGTTGCATTCCCATCCTTTTGAGCACAATCCTGTGCTAAACCACTTGTGCAAGATTTTCCATCTCAAACTCTGCTCCTGGAGGCTGAAATAGGCAGATTGTCTCCAGTACGATGGCCTATGGAGGGGTAGGGGATTCTGGAGATACTCAAGTGGCCATCCTCACAATGTCCACCTGCCAAATCATTTCCATGTCTGTGAAATTATATTCTATGAATTGTTGCTACCATAATAGTATTTGAACCAAAATATTTGAGTTGGGGGCTCTGTGAAGACTAGGTAAGTGTTAACAGGCCAAGAAGATCATTTGTACATTGTTAAGGCAATAGATTCTGGAAAAATAATTCCATGAAGTCTTATTTGAGTCAAGTCCTCAGTTATTTGGATTGCAAACATCTGCACTCTCCCTGCAATAAAATACACGTGTCACCCCTGGGATGAGTAGAGGAGCAAAGCACCCCACATTACTTCATGTAATCCTTGTGGTGATAACCAAACTCTTGCTTCTGCATTGTAACATTTCCTGGCTGCAGTTTATTTCTGCTTCTATAAGGAGCTGTCAAGCACTGTGAGAATTTCACAAATTCACTTTACTGACTACACTGTGCCATAAATTAATTACTGCGAGTGTATAATATTTATTTCTGCCCAAGGCAGTCTGCACTTCTATGTCTTATTAGCATTCATTGAAGAATATAAAAATAAAGAGTATAGTTAACAGGAAAACATCACTTATGCCTTCAGATCTCCAGCGACAAAGCTTGAAAATAATTTTCTAGTTTATCTCTTTGTTGAGTTTATGTTTTTGCAGCCACTTCACATCTCTAATTTGGTGCACAAGACAAATGCAGTCTATGAGTGACTCCAGCTGGGTCACCAATGAAACAGTCACAGAGTGAAATACTGCCAGTGTTGGATCAATTTGAAGCCACTTCAGCCCCCATTACTGTAAGCAAGCACTTCAGGTTGTAAGGCCACTAAGAAAAAGTCATGCCTGCCTATCTGTGTGTGTGTGTGTGTGTGTGTGTGTGTGTGTGTGTGTGTCTGCACTGAAAATGTCCATGGTGACAACCAAATAAAGTATCATTAAATGCTTGTTGCTTGTTGAAAAGATGAATGGTCTTGATTCCAAAAAAAAAAAAAAAAAAAAAAAATGCCACTGTTCATGCATCTAAACAATGGATTTGGGCATTAGCACTGTGGCATGCTAAGATGATGTTGGGCACTTTCCTGGTCTAAGTGCACCTTCTGTGAAGTACAAGGGGATCCTCACCTTCCTTTGCATATACTAAGGGCTATAACTAAATACTTGGCTTCACTGATAAAAATATTTTTGAAAAAATCAATGGTGAAGCCCAGTGCCTCTCAACAAAGCAGTTGTATTTCAAATTTTGGTGAACTGTGTTTCCATGAAAACTTACTTGAGCAAGCCTAATAGACCAGGATCTGCCTGCACAGCACACTATACGGCACACTTGCCCTGCTTCTCAAAGCGGATTCAGAAGTGGTATCAATGGCATTCATTGCCTATGAGCTTGGTAGAGATGATAGACATAGCCCTGTACAACTGTCCTCTAGACGAACATGTGGGAGATGAAGGCACACGCCAGGGAAAGGCTGGAAGCGCTGCTGTGGCGGGGCTGTGTTTGAGAGAGCCCGACACCTAGCACCCTGTGACCACATGGTGTGCTCTCACTCCCAGCAGTTAGCCTGGGGCCTTTCCTTCTACTGCTAGAACGAGCTTTATCTATCTGTACACAGAAAAAGAAAATGCCTAAGAGTATGTATTTCACACGGGACATTCTTAACCAGTGGCTGACAGATGAGAGAACAAATACTTGTCATCCTTGGATCCCAACTCTATTTTCAGAGCTTTGCTGTGGGCTTGAACCAAAGTAAAATTCCATGAGACTTTTCTTGATTCAAATTTGCTTGGCTTTCCCTTTCTTACTCCCTCACTATGATTCCCTCACAGGAGATATTTTCTAATAAATCCCTTTGGTATCAGCTTGTCAAGGAGATATCTGCACTCCTAAATTTATTGTGGCACAACTTACAATAGCTAAGATATGGAATCAATCTAAGTGCCCATCAAACAAATGAATGGATAAAGCAAATATAGTGAGTATATACAAGAAAATATTACTCATGAAGAAGAATGAAATCCTGCCATTTGCAACAAAGTAGATGGAACTGGAAGACAATATATTAAATGAAGTAAGCCAGACATAGAAAAACTGCACATCCTCTCTCATATGGGAAGTTGAGGTGAAAAAAGACAACTGTTCACCTGAATATCTGATAAGGAACAGTAAAGATTGCAAAGACTCAGAGGACTCTGGAAAAAGAGAGGTGCTATCTGCATGACCTAAAATATCACATTGAATCCCATGAGCTCCATTAACATATGCAATAACTATGTAGTAATCAAAATTAAAACAAATTAATCAACTACTGAAAATAATTCATTTCAGGGTCTCTTTCTGGGGATCACAATTTAAGAAATGTGCATTAGTGAAATGCCAGGAAATGTTCTTCAATAACTCTGAAGGAGATTTGAGAACTTTTTTTCAATTACTATGATTAGACACTCTTACAATACAAATTTTTTCAGTGTGAAAATTTATTTGAAGGCTTCTGAACTGACTTACATCTTGAGCTTCTTTTTAAATTTAAAAAAAAAAATTTGAGACAGGTTCTCACTAAGTTTCCAGAGCAGGACTTAACTGTGTGATCCTTCTGCATCAGCCTCTCACTCAGAGCACTGGACTACAGATGCATGCGGCCATCAACCTTGATTTCAAGAAATAAGTAAGTGTGAAGTTAGTTAACATAAAAAAGATATGTTCATAAGCAAGCATGACCTGATTCTTGAACACTGTAACATATTTACATATCCAATCTTGCGTATAACCCACAATTCTCTGCCAAAATTTCTTCAAGAAGATTGTGACAAAATATTTTATGTTATATAACTCTGTATTGCAATATTGCAAAACTGTCCTTAGAAGTCTATGTTTCCAAGATATCAAGTGGCACAAAAGACACTTAAATTTGTTCTAAAAAAATAATTTATAAGCAGGCATGGTGGCATGTCCCTGTATTCCCAGCACTTTGGGAAGCTGAGGCAGAAGGACTGCTGCAAGTTTGAGGCCAGCCTAGGCTATATGATTAGTTCAAGGGCAGCCTGAACTCCAAAGAAAACCCTGTCTCAAAATAATTATTATGCAATTACTATGTAAACATCATTGTAGTGTCAGAATTGAGTAAGACATGTATGCTCCTAGTCTGTGAGAAGTTTATATTTTTGTGAGGAAATAAACCCATCAATTATTTCACACTATGATAAATGTCATGCATGAGACAAAGGAGTCAAAATAGATTGCTGGGTGGAATTGGGAAAATCCGCTGTGGAGAGATTCACCAATAAATTCAGGAAGAGGAGCTCCCCCAGAAGAAAAAATATCAGAGAATAGTTAACAGCGTGAACAAAAGTCAAAGGACAAGAATGGACGTGGAGAAATTAATAACAGTGAGATAGAGACTGGCAGCAAGATGTAGCTTCCCTGCGACCTGGAAACTGGACATGGAAAATAGCTTGGTGAGGAGGAAAAAGGAGAGATCTCTAGGAATCAGGGGACATGTGCCAGAAACTAAAAAGAATCTGATGAAATGGAGCACAATACAGAGAAAAGCACAAAGTCTGAAAAGCACAAAGTAAATCTGGAGAGGGCCACCTGCTCCAAGAAGGAACAATGAACTGGGATGGCAATGGCAGCCCCAAGGAAACCCACATCTACTGCAAAAACAACATGAGTGTTTACTCTGAAAATGACTCCTTCTATGTGGCAGGCTATATTTGGGGAAGAAATCCAGTGCAGCACCTGGAATATTTGGGAGTGTTTAATCAAGAGCCATTCTGAGAAGAGGTTAATGATTCATGACTAAACCACAGATGTACTACAGAACCACTATACTGCAGAGTTTTTGGAGTCCCAGTACCATGGTGATTAGGTGGAAGACAGCAGCAAGAGACAGCTGTGGGAGGGCAGATGATAGACATAGCCCATTTGAGAAGCTAAAAGCCAGGATGGGAAGGACACAGGGCTCCACTCTCTGCAGGGAGAAGGCACGCTGACTGTGCATGGCTTGCAGAGGACACTGCATCTGACAGTGATGGCACAAAGTCTGCAGTCTGCTTGAGCTCCCATCCTGCTGCCTCCATCCAGCAAGTGTTCCGTGATATGTTTGCTTCCCATCTACAAACACTAGCACAGTATTCTTTGGTTTGAGTTGTTATCACAGCCTGGGGTTTACAGACAGAGGAGCTAACGTTATAGGGGGTACATCAGAACTCACAGGCATAGGAAGCCATGGCTTGGGGTGCCCAGAGAGACACAGAAACTGGGAATGGCAGAGGCCACTGCATCCTGTAGAGAGAAAGCACTGGCCAGCTACACCCAGCAGGAAAGTCAGTGAGTGTGGAAATGAAATGGGTACTAGCCCATCTGTTGGAATCCAATACTGCAAATCCTGGAAAGAGACCACTTATTTAAAAATGAAGAAGAGTTTTTGGACTTCTTTTTCTCCCACTGTTTATTTTTGGAGGGGTTGCACTGCATCATTTCCTTTTATATTTTCCACATTTTGCTCTCTGCTTTGTTCTTTTTTTACCCCCTCCTTTTTTCCTTGTTCTTTTCTGTGACATTTACCTGAAATCATTAAATTAATTTTGTTAGTTCTTAAGAGAACCCTAGATAAAGTAGCCATACCCCACACATTCCAGATGACAAAGCAGGCAATATTTTCCCAAACAACTTGGCACCTGTGAATTGTGCCCTGCCATGGAGGTGCCCCAACTACAAGCTGCCTCTACATTATCTATGTCCTTCATATGGAGCAGAAGGGGCATCAACCACATAACTGATCTGATGATGGCTGAGGCCCATGCCCAGTAGTCAGCAAACCCAGAGACACAGTAGGGGCCCAGCCAGCTATTACACACTTTAAAAAATCTCACAGCTGTTGTAAACTATAAACACTGTGAGACTGTGGGGGTTTTCATTCAAAAGTGTTTCTTTCATGGTAAGCTCATGTCAGAGAAGAAACCCAGTGCAGCACTGGCCTTATTAGAAGAAAGTGATTAATCAGGTATCACATTGGGAAGAGAATGATAATAAAAGCGAGCTACAGAATAACTACAGAGTTCCTAGCATCCCACTCCCACGGTGACTGGGAACAGAAACCACAGGGAACAGTCATGGAGAGGGGACAGGCTAGACACAGATCCCCAGAAGTTTAAGCTCAGTCAGGAAAGGAGACAGGCTCTCAGAGGAGGCTGGATATGAAAGTGCTGGCATTGAGTTCAATAATCTACTTTAATCTCTGCCTGTCATCTACATTCATCAGAGATCAGAGAGCTTGATTTTCCCAATAACCAAAATGCTCAGTGACATAGCTCAACTTGGATGGCTGCCACCGCATGGAGCATACAGGCAGAGAAGGCCCTAGAGCAGTGAGGCCACCTCACAAACCCATAGGTCAATAAGCTGGTCAGAGAAAATGGTGTGGCCAGTGATCTCCATGCCTGCTGTGCTGCCTTTCATGAGAAGTCATTGTCATGACATGTCAGGCAGCTAAAAGTGTCTGGGTTGCTTCTGCAGCCTCTGCTCCATTGCACTGATCTGTATGTCTGCTCCTTTTTAAGAATAAGCCAAGTGGACTAAACAAAATAAGATGAAACTGAAATGACCAGTTTAATGAAGAACCAGAGTCCATGAATACATACCAAGCAGAAAACCAGGACATACAATTTTTCTATCAAACCTAAGTGGGGCAGAAATGACAAATGTGAGTATAGAGTATTAGAACCTGAAGCTGTGGTTGTCGCAACTGACCATGTAGTCATAAGTGCCTTAAAAATAACAGGAACCTGGAAATAGATACAACAGATGACATAAAGAAGACTAATCTAAAATAAATAGGAATTAGTGAAAAATCCAAAGAATAAATAGCATAAAATATGTTTATAGAAATAATAGCACAAAACTTTCCAAATATGGTAAAATAATTTAACATACAAATAAGCAAGACATATAAAGCAAAATATATATTCCAAAAGCATTTCTCTGTGTCACATCATGGCCAGTGTCCCAGATAGAGGAAGGATAGAATATTAAAACAAGGAGAGAATCTTAAACATGGTAAAGAAGAGCAACACATCACTTATAAAGGCAAACCCTCTGGAATTGCTGCAGACTTCTTCACACAAGCCCCAAATGCCAGATAGCTTGGACCTACGTGCTTCAAGCCATAAAAGAAAACAACAGTCACCAGAGATAAATATATCCTGCAACACTGTCTTTCAAAATTGATGAAGAAATAGGGACTTTCCATAACAAAAAAGCACCCCTAGAAACTTATGGCATCAAACTCAGCACTCCAAAAATTCCCCAAAGACATCTTAGGAAGAGAAAATAAAGTCAATGATTCTAAACTTTCTAATGGAACGAGTACACCAGTCGAGATGGGTAGCTAAGAAGAGGAGGAAAAGAAATCAACAGAAAATAATGAAATGACAGTAGCATGTCACTACCATTTAGTAGTAACTGTCAGTTCAGGTGGCCTCAGCTCCTCAACCAAAAGATAAAGATCAGCAGATTGGATTAAAAAACAAGTACAATGGTTTGCTACATACAAGTAATACATTTATTCCAAAAAGAAATTTATAAACTAAAAAATCAAAGAATGGAAAATAATATTCCATGAAGCAGGAGGCTGAAAACAGAGAGAGGAGCTGTGCTATTTATAAACAAAGTAAACTTCAAACCAAACTGATTGGAAGAGGCCATGAAAGCCTATTGGTTCATGGAAAAGTTTCACAGGGAAAGCTAACAAATATAAGTGTATATGCACAGAACAATTGTACATTCTACTTCATAAGAAAAACTGCTAGATATAAAAGACTAAATAAACATCGGCATAACTGCATTGGGAAACTTCATACCCCTCTAACACAAATAGCCAGATAAAATAGACAAAAAAGAAAAAGAAATACCAGACTTTAACCACACCTTGGAACATGTGAAATTAATAGATATTTACACAGTGTTGCACCCAATGACAGAATACACGCTACATGGAACTTTACCTAAAATAGAACACACAATAGCCAGTAAACCATACTTAGGTAAATAAAAAGGAATTGAAATTGTCCCATGCATATTATCAGATCATAGTGGAATAAAATTAGAAATCATTGGCAAGAGAAACCACAGAAAATATGCAAACAATGAAAATTTTAAAACATACTTTTAAATGATCAGTGGATCAGAGTAAAAATCAAGGAAAAATCGAGACTGTTCTTAGAATCAAACAATACATAGAATGCCGTATGGATTGATGGTGATACAAAAAAAAAAAAAAATACTGTCCTGGAGAAGATTTTGTACGGGGGTGCTTTGGGCAGTGACAATGACTCTGGGGGGTAAGGTGCACATAAGCACAACTCTTGCAGCCAAAATCCCAAGGAGTTTAATATAATTCATCAAACAACCCATTAAAACCCTGGGATTAAATAAAAAATCAGATATAAATGTTTCTGCGCTATTTCTGCCCTTGTCTTGCTCTTAAAAGCAGAAATTGATTGGATAAACACATATTTATTCAATATATAGTTAAACACTCTCAAGTTTAACTACATTAGCATCACCACAAAATTTGGTAAAATACAGATTTCTGGGACCATAGCTCCAGCATTCTGGTTTGGAAAGTGTATAGTATACCTTAAGAATGTGTATCTCTAGTGAGATCCCAAATGGTGGTGCCTCTGTTAGAAAAAGAACCCCACTTTGGTTTTTTTTGTTTGTTTGCTTGTTTTGTTATTACATTTTATTCATTTTAATGAGAAAATAAAATATCAATGAAACAGTTTCAAAACAGGTTAGTAGGACAGTTACAATAATTAATACATTGCATTACTATCATAGTTGTCTTCATAGTAGTTACTCAGAGTACAAGATACAGACATGATATCTTGTCTAAACAATATTAGTATAACCCTTTCTTCTCATTGAACTAAGAGAAAGTAGCTGTATACCTATCCTAACTATTTTGTATATACTTATATATTTTTTCACTACAAAGTGGTTCTTTATTTATATCCCCCTTTTTTGTTTGAAAATCTTTAGGATACATTCTTGAAGGTAAAGTGCTGCAAGCCTCAAATATGCAAGGAGGAAGCTGGCAGTAGTACCGTATTAGCTTTTTTGTGTTTGTTTGTTTGTGTGGTGTTGGAATGCCTCAGGAACGCATTCACAGTCCAGCTCTAAGCCCAGCCAAGAGGGACGGACTCACAGCAGACTGTGTTTTCTTCTAAGAATGAGGAAAGCCAAGAAAATGCCAGCTTCCTTCAGTGCTCTGCACCTCATTCCAGCCTGCTTTGTGCATAGCTCCCTTGCATTTCTGTGTTCCTAACAGTACATTGCACTTGACTCCAGTTTTTTTTTCTATTATTAATGTTTTCTGCAACTCAAGGTAGACTCAAGTAACACTCCCTGAAAATTATGTGCAAACTAATGTAATCAGCTGTAAGGTCTTTCAGCACCTGGTCTGTCACACCCCAACCACACAGTGTATACCTTGATGGGGCTGCGGTACAACCACTCTTGGGAAACGCTGCTCCAGAAAAGCACCAGGCATGTATGGGACCAATAGCATACGGATTTCATAATAGTTTGATTTCAAACATCATTTCTTCTTCCCAGTTTCCAGGTCTCAAATTCCTCAATTGTTGGCCTGATGGCCTGGCTGCCACTGTGTGTAAGATGAGAAGCGCAGCTCTTCCCAGAAGCAGAACACTCTGAGCACAGAGTTATTTCTTATTACAAGAGACGAAAACAGATGAGTTAATCAGGAAGTCTCTTCATCTCCGCTGAGGCTCATCATTCCTATTTCAGAAGTTCAGACAAGCAGTTAATCTGCTGAAAAGATGGAAAATGAACTAGCTGTAACATTCTATTCATGCCAGAGGGGACCTTACATTAAAAGAGGATGCTCATGTGTTATCATTAAAGACATCTAGGTTGCTCATTCAAATATTTATATTTTAATGCTGTGTTTATTGAGGCTGCTGGCTTTTCCTTTCTAGGGAGGAAAAAGCCATAATAAAATCATCATATGACCATACACTACATTTTGTATTATGAAACCTTTCATGGATAGTCTCAAAAATTTAGTTGAACCTGATAAGCTAGGGAATATTCTTCCCCTTTTGCAGACAAAGTAAAGGTGGCAGATGCATCATGCTTTCAGCTTACATAGGAAGGTAGTAGCTTAACTGAAACATGCAGGTCTTTTATCTCTTCATACTGACACATGGTTCTCTGCATAGTTGCAGTTTCCATAGCTCCACGACATTATCATTCTATAAGTTGATGAGGAAATTCCCCACCTACTGTATTTAGAACCTTGTATAGCCTTTATACCGAGCTCATCCTGAAATTTATATCTCTGGAGTACAGGCTAAGTTGGTGAGTAGATCTAAATTTTACCCAGCAGTCCCCAGGTCCATTTGTTCTGATCAACTAAGCCCTTTGAGAGTTTTAAACTATTTTATTTTCTTTCAGTAAAAAATTCTCCTGAACAAAAGTCTACATACAAATATTCATCCTCAGGTATCTGGGGTGAGGGGTTGCTTTTAGGTCTTGTCTCCTCCACTTTTGCTAATAGCAAAACTGGAGGAAGCTCAAGTCTCTTTTATAACTGGTATAGTATGTGCACAGAACCTATCCATACTCTCCTGTATAATTTCATTCTTCTCCAAATGACTGACACTAATACTATGTAAATTCTGCATAAATGGGTGTTATATTTTATTCTTTAGGGGATAATTATGAAGAAAATGTGTTCAATGCTCATTACAGACAAAACCTTTTGTTACAGAAAATGTCACCATCTACATCCTAAGCATCTTTCCTCCTCCCTGAGATGGGCATGCAATGACTTTCTGTGACACACTGTCACAGAAACTGTACAAGATCTGCCCAGAAGAAATCTAGAAAGATTGGCTCTCTTCCTTTCTTAATTTTCTGCTCTCTTGTGGAATCCCCATTGGTCAGGGATAGAAGATGCTTCTTACTCAGGAACCAAAATTTATCTACCTTTAATCTGGAGCCTAACAATGATTTCCTTTGGGTAACTCTCTCTCTCTCTCTTATAATTGTCCCATAGAATTTAAATTGTGTTCACTCTAGGTCAACTTATAGGGGAGGTGGCCATGGACAAATGAGTAAAGAGAACGTGACACATGGTAAATACTGGAATATTGTTCCTAGTCATAAAAGAACATGAAATCATGCCATTTGAGGCAGCATCCTTAGAACTGGAGGATATCATGTTAAAGATAATAAGATAGAAAGACAAATACCATATGTTCTCATTCACATATTGGAAGCTAAAATTTTATTTTATAGAAGCTAAGTATAACAGTGTTACTAGAGGCTAGGAAGGAAGGTCAGATAATGGGTACCAGTATAGTTAGGAAGAATGAGTTCTGATGTTCTACACACTAGAATGACACAGGAGAATGACTGTAGTTTACAACTACAATACATTTTATTAAGAATTAGAAGAAGCCTAGTGCGGTGGTACAAACCTGTAATTCCATCACTGTGGGACACTTAGGCAAGAAAATCATAAATTCAAGCCCAACATGGGAAATTTAGCAATTAAATATGACCCTATCTCAAAATTTAAAAAACAATTTTAGAGGGCTGGAGATATAACCAAGTGTAAAAACCCTGGGTTCAATCCCAGCATTGAAAAAAAAAAAAAAAGAGAGAAGAAGAAAGGTGCAAAGAATTAGAACAAAGGAATTGAAAGCTTCACACACAAGCACATACCTACATACATAAAATAATATAAATATTTTAAGAAGAGAACGCTAATTATCTGGATTTGATGATTATACCTTACATGTAGCAATCATTACAATGATCCCCATACCTTATCAGATATAAAAGTTACATTGCTTGCTATATAGGTCTTGCTTTCTCTTGGTCTTAACCACCCAGCAGAAAGGTAAAAAAAAGAGGTATAAGGGGTGAAGCCAAGTTGGTATGCTGGGCTGTAAAAGGCTCAGGTCAACAACTTCTGATATTGCCAGTCCTGCGGATGACCCACTACTATTATGGACCACTGAACTATATTGGAATATTTTGCTGGATTCACATACCTACAATATTTAAATGACAAGGGAACACTCATCTCTGACAAAACTAAACAAAAAAATGGGTTACAAATGAATGATCATTTTGTATCTATATATACAAAACAGTTAAAATAGATATACAGCTAATTTCTCTTAATTCAATGAGAAGAAAGATTTGTACTAATAGTGTTTGGACAGGATATCGTGTCAGCATCTTGTACTATGAATAACCACTAAGTAGATAACAATATGCAATGTATTAATTATTGAAACTCTCCTACTAATCAGTTTTAAAACTGTCTTATTGCTATTTGTTTCTCAATAAAATTATTTTAAAAACAATGGGCTCTATAAATGTGAATAATTATTATGTGTTAGCTTAAATTATTTTTAAATTTAAAAATAAGATAGTTGCTAATCAGAGCCAGATATTGACAAGTTTAGCCAAAGAGATGGATCTGTGGTACACTTTCACATTCTCTATAGATATCCAAATCTACACAAGAAATAACACCTAGATACAGAGCCTTCTGCAGTCACACATAATGTGGCCTCATGTCTTAATTTGTGTGTAAACAAAAGAGCTTTGTGGAAACATGTCTTAATGGACACTTAAGACATGTTTATATTTGGCCTCATCACACTTTGAGAAAGCAAACAGATAAGCATTTTTGGAGATCAGTGAGACCCTAGTATTTCTCTCTATTTTTCCCTTTTACTCTAATAATGTGCTTCACAGTGGAATAATAGCTAACAGGTGAAATGACCTCAAGATACTGCAAGGCACTGCCCAGTGCATGGGAAGAAGCCAGAGGAGGGGGCCACTCCCCAAGGTGGCAGTGAGAGCCAAGGGCCAAATGCACAGTACATGAGCCCAGAGGTGACACAAAATTCATGTTAGAACTGCCTTAATTACTTTGATTTCTGGCTATTAGTTCATGAGCTGGAAACATGGGATAAAACAATATAACTCATGAGCAATCTGAATAATCCAATTTACATGTTTAGGCAAGATGTTTCTTGGAACCCTGTTGTAATAAATAAAAATAACAGCTCTGCACTAAAAATTCTGAGGAAATATAAATGTTCTTCCCTCCCTCCAAATTTCATTGAAATGAGCCAAAATGTCTACTTTAAATCTTGGGCTGCCTTCTCCTATCACCTGTGAAATTCCAAACTGAAGAATAAACATATGAAGCTGGCATACATACTGTCTTTGATTGACTAGAAATGTCCTCGTTGACATGCATAGGCCAAGTGAAAGGTGTAGGCAAAAAGAAAATTTTGGCAGAATTCTTTCACTAATGCACTTAAGTTCCAATCTGATAAAGACATCGTTTAAATGACTGAAATGACTGTTCAAAGATAAAGACAATCAAATTCTCTCTCCCAGGTAGCTCATTATCTTTCAAAGCATATGACTTTTTTTTTTTTTTTTTAGAACCAGGGATTGAACTCAGGCGCTTGTGCTTGCCAGGGAAGCACTTCTTCCACTGAGCCATCTCCCTGGCCCCCAAAAGGCCAACTATTCTTTTTTTTTCCGTACCAAGGATTGAATTCAGTACCTTGTGCTTGCCAGGCAGGCACCTATTCTACTGAGCTATTTCCCTAGCAAGGTATATGGTTTATTTACAACAAATTTGGCAATATGTGGAATAAGAAAAGTACATTAAAAATGCATAATGATGGCACTGATGAGAGAGACAGACTGGAAGGGATGGGTGACAAGGTGGGTGTGCCCAAGTTGGTGTAAAATTTAAGCAGCACCAGCTAACAGACAAAGCAGAGGTGACAAAGGCTGGAGGTTGAGGAGACCAACCTAGGCAGAGATCCAGACAACAATGAGGCAGAGAGCAAAACAAATAGGTGCTGCTTCCGCTGCTGGCATGTAGAACAAAATGGGTATGGGGGGAGCAGTCCACAGAAAGGACACAAATCTTTAAGCAGAGAAATAATTAAGATGTACTTTTCCCCGAGAGAGACTGTTGTTTTCCTCTAGGTCCTCAGAGGTTAGGAGGCAACACTTAGAAGGAGGAGTTCAGAAGATCAGGTAGAAAAAGACCAGTAGGAACCTTAAACCTGTGACCACTGACAATGTGTCTGTCTCTTCCCAGTCATTTCCTTAAGGAACAACCCCTGGACCAGGAGCTTTGTTACTGGCAGGAATGTGAGGAACAGCAGCTGGGAGGGTGTCTGAGGGCGCTTGCAGATGTAGCAACCATCAAGAAGGCCCAGGGACTCTGGAGACAGGTTTTAATTGCCAAGAGACACAGTTTGCATGCTGCAGTTATAGTATGGTTTATTTCCTCTCCATGCTGGCCTGTGTCCTACTTCTTTGACTTTGCTTTCTTGTTCCATTCAAACATAACAGAAAAGGAGAACGGGAGTTTTGGAGCCAAGATTCCCCACACCTGCTTATCAGAACTCTGCTTCTGGATGGAGGGGAGTGCAGCCAGGGGTCAGGTATCCTGTCTCAGTGAGGAAGAAAGTGACTACACAGTGCTCGTTACTCTGAGGATGGTTATTGCTGGAGAGGATACCAGGGATGAAGACACTTACAGGTTGACTCCATCCAATTGACCTCTTAAAGGAATAAAGAAATTGGCATGAGCCTTCCACTCCTAACGCCTCAGTGTTAACTCACTTGCTTACCTGCAAGTGCTGATCATTCACTAGCTCGCTATGCTAAGTGTCTGGTGTACAAAGATGAATATGGTGGAGAGCCCTTTTCGAGTTCAGTATGTAACAGATGCAACAGGCAAATATTTAGAAAAATAATTACATTACAATATGACAGACATATATTAGAAAAAGATACAGAGGACTCCCTAGGAATTTATAAAGACTTCTGTGAGAAATGAAAATTTATCTGAGTGTTTACAGTCTTCCCAGCTAGTAATCTGTCCCATCACTATCACCAACCAATATGTCCTGAGATAGTATGACTGCTTTGTATTGGCCTAACCTAGTAAGACTAGGGCTGAGCCTGGGACCCTGTCTAGACCAATGAGATTCTCTCCCCAGAAAACTTGAACTGAACCCAGAGAAGAATGTGGGAGCTGATTCACACTAATGACAGACCCTATTAAGAAGCCACACGGTATTAAAATCCCAGACTCTGCTCAGAAATCCGCCCTTCTTCTCAGTTTGTTTCCCTTTCATTTTCTCTCTCTCTCATCATCTATTTTTTTTTTTTTTTTTTTTTTGGAACCAGGGATTGAACTCAGGCCCTTGCTCTTGCCAGGCAAGCGCTTTTTCTACTGAGCTATCTCCCTGGCCCAATCCGCCCTTCTTGAGCAGTGACCTGTCTCAGAAATGCCATTCCTTGCCTGAAGTAGCTTGACATAGACTTCTCTGCAAACAGCCAATTTCAAATTAGTAAGTGTTGAAAGATGAAGAAGAGCTACTCAGAAAATAAAAAGATGGAATCAGAGTTTTAAGGCCCTCAAATGCCACACTCAAGTTTATTTTATTCGGTGGGTAAAAACAAGCCAGAGGATGTATTTATTTCATTTATAAGGGTTATAATCCTTCTATAAGCAAATCAATAAGAGGCTAAGGTCGATGAGGAACAAGATTTGCACAAGCACCTGGAAATGAGTAAAAAAATGTAAAAATGTCCCCCAACATTATTTGGGGTAAAGCCATACAAAGAATGGCATTCACTTATAGGATACATTATACTTGCATTTTTCTGGTGGTTGTATGGTGCATCCTCTGCATATCCCTTAAGATACCCTCTGTACTACTTTTCTTCCTGCTCTGTGCCCCAGGATGCTGGCCTGTATAGGTCATTTCCAGTTAGATTAGACCACTGATGCCCATCCTCAGATGAAGGGAAGGCAGGAGGAGGAAGGTCCACATAGAATACTGATACCCTAGGATGCTCTACAGAGTCCCCATGGGCTCTAGTGAAGACCATATTCCTCTTAATCTTGCTGACTCTCTCTCTCTCTCTCT
>NW_004524647.1:1539798-1544869 GCF_000260255.1 Octodon degus
CTCCCTCCCTCCCTCCCTCCCTCCCTCCCTCTCTTGCCCTCCCCTCTCATTCCCTTCTCTTTTATATTTTGGTACCTATCCCATCCTTTCCCATGCTCACTTCATATGTACCCCTATTTCTAGCCCCATCTCTTATTCTCTCCCTACCTTTAGACTACACTTTGGTTGAAAAAAAGCCCCTTCTAAAATTCACTTTAAATAACACAATTTGTGTGCAATCTGTTTCCTGCCAGAACCCTGAGTCCCTCCAATATCTTGTATGTGAAGACTTGCGCATAAGAAATGAGCTCCCTTTATAGTTTCTACCTCAGGAAACCATCTTATGTATAATGTCCTTTTTAAGGATTATCTAGGAGAGTTCTAGGGTTATTACAGTCATAAATAAGCAAACTAACAGCCACTGGGAATCAAGAATTTCCACAATAAAACTTTCCTGTACAACATAAGATGAAGTATAGTTCACACCAAAATAAAAGGGGAGAGACAGCAGTGGAGAAACAACACTGGGGTAATACTTAGAAGAGCAGCAAGTGCAATAAGAGGCAAAATGGACAGAGGCAAAGTGCAATAAGCTGGCAGACACAGGCAGCCCTGTCTCCTTTGGGATGGTATCAGGGCCAGTTGGATAATACTTTGAACTTGGTTAAGGATCAGCCACAACTTCTTAGGTAACCTGAAGGGCAGAGAACATAGCATAGGGAAAGACAACTTAATTCAAGTAAACGCTTTAGAGCAGAGCTTGAGCGAGACTTATTGCAATGCCCTTAGCAACAGAATGTATTGCAGTGATCCCACTACATGTGTGTGTGCTGGAGAGGCATCAAGGCAGCCACTATGCTAGGTAACCCCTAAAGTGAGGCCTGACTGATTTTTTAGTATATTCATCTTTCTTCTTCATCCACCTGTCCATCCATCCATCTATCAATCAATGCTTTTAACAAATTCCAGTTTCCTGTACTGTATAAGGCATAAAGTCATGCATGAGAAATACAAAGAAAAACAGGATCCACTCCTAATCAGGCTGGACAAAGAGAAAAACAGAGAAATGGGCAAACCAATGCTTCTAGGTTACTGTGATGAATGCAAAAGGCAGTGAAGTGCACAGGATGAGAGGAACACACAGGAGAAAGGGCACGGCCCACAATCTGGGAGTGGGAGACAATCGGGGTGAGCTGCGTGGAAGAGGTGACATGAGAACTGAATCTTAATGTTCAGACTGGCTTGAAGAAGCAAACCTGTGGAAGCACGCAGTAGGGATCACAGCATCTTTAAATAGAGACTTTCAAAGGAGCAGCAAGTTTTCCTCACACCCTTCAGGCAACTCGGTGCCTTAAGTGATACCCAGGGGCTGAAGTACCCTCATCCTCTGGGCAACATGGAACTCGGTTGCTAGGCAACCACCACTTGGCTAGATCCAACCTCATTTTCAATTAATTTGGGAGAGATTTTCTTTTTTCAAATTCATACCCTTAGAGCTTTATTTTACAAAGAAAAAGAAACTGCTTTGGGCCTCTATGTGGTTTAATTGCGAATTCTTTAACTTCCCTTCAATCCCAGCTCTACTTCTATTTAGATCTGAAAACATCACACCTATCATTGTAAAGAATTACTGGTATAATAATTTAGAACTACAACTTTCTCAGATCCACTTGTTAGAAGCCATTACACTTTTTGAACTCTTTGGGAAACAGTTGATTAAAATGAGTTTTGAGTGTCTTTAAACAAGGAGATTTTGCAAATATAGAGAACCCGGTTTTGTACCGTTCCCAATGGTACAATTACCCGTGCCCAACCTCAACCACTTTCAGCTGCATATGTAATCCACACAGTGCTATGTCTGAAGTGACGAGACAGTAAGCATTTCAGAAATTTAGTCCTTGAGAACTTTTTATGACAATATCAAAGTGTCATAGTACTGCCTAAGAAAGGAAAACTTTTCAATTCTATGAGATACTACTGAATGGTCACATGGAAAGAAGCAGGCTGAAGTGTTCTGAAACAGAAATATTTCCAAGAAAAATATAGGTCCCAGAATAATAAATATGAGCTCATATGATGAGCTCACAAATGGGAGAGGAAAATGTGCTCATTTGTGTGTAAAGGGGTAGAAGGAGAAAAAATGTTATACCTTAATCACTGTTTATAGTAATTCCTCTGGTTTGGTTGAGAAAACATAGTAGAATTTCACATTCTGAAATGAGTGACTTACAACAATATGTATTTGAACAAGCTAATGATTCTAGGACACTGTGATGTGCAAATTTAAACAACTGAGCAATAAATACACAGTGCACACATGCATGCATGCATATGTGTCTTAAAGAGATCTTTTTCTGTGTGTGCGTGTGCACATGTATGTGTGTGTGTATTGCCTGTTACCACATTTCCTCAAATATAAGAGCAAATTTTTTCCAATAACATTGAGAAGTCCACATCTTAAATATTTTTTTCTTAATGTACATAGTAACGTAGTAACTTGATTGCCTGCCTTTTTTTTTGTTTTTACTTCAAATTACCAAAAATCTGAAATATGACCAAATATAGACAATGAGGCTCCTAAGCAAAGAGCAAATGTAAACGGTGTTAACATTCCATATCGTTGTCTTCAAATCTCTCTTTTGTGTTTAGCTAAAACTTACTACAAAGTTAAACCAATTCTCCTGCCTTCCCATATATATTAATCCCTGCCCTGAATTTGGTGATGCCATTCTTGTGCCTGTTTTTACACTTTTACTAAATATATACATATAAACATCACATAAATAAACTATAATATTGATGGCTGTTTCATGTATATATGAAAATATTATATATACATATATATACATATATGTAATGATTTGTGTGTAGATGTCTCCCCAAAGCTTCATGTGATCAAAGGGCTTTTTTGGAGGTGGCTCCATCTGGAATGTGCGATGCTGGGTTGAAGGGTGTGAGTGCTATTCCATCACTAGGGTGGACAACCTGCATAAAATAGAAGGGACAGAAAGGCTCCCATCTCGCCTCTTGTTTCTTTTCCTGCTTGCCACCACCATGAACTGCTTCTCCTCTGGGCTACCCCTCTGCCAAGCCATGCCGCCTTGACCCAACTGATTATGGATAAAACCTCTACAAACTGTGAACTAACTGAACCTTTCCTACCTTACCTTGTGGATGTTGGGTATTTTTGCCTCAGCAACAAGGAAATCAACTAAGGCAGGCTACTGTCATGAGACACAGTGCACATCTGTTTTGCCTGGACTGAGCTTTCTAGTCCATTTCACTTCTAGCACCCAGCAGGGCCGTCATGTTGGAGTCAGATGTAGAGGCCACAAAGGCAGGCTAACAGAAGGGCAAGGACGGGAATCAGAGAACAAATGGAATTCTCACCCCTTTAAGTCAATGCTCTGCAAGCGGCTTTGCAGAGCCAGACAGTATAAAGGCTCTGCTTTGAAGGCTGCATCGTCTCCATGGCAACTAGCTAACTCTATGGTTGTAGAGCAAAAGCAGCTATAGAGAATACATAAATTAATGGGCATCGTTGTTCCCATAAAACTTTACTTAAATCAACAAGCCATAAGCTGTTATTTGGCCAGCAGGCTCTAATTTTCAGACTTCTATTTTACAGCAGTAGGCAGGGAGGCAGGAATCTGTTTCTCTATACGTTACTTTGGTGTTAGTAGGACTGATCTGAGAGGTCACTCTCCTCCTTGATGCCCCAGACAAAGTCAGAGAACCCTTATTCCTGTGGAACATTCTATGATTAAATTTACATAGAAATCTTTATGGCCAGCTAGAACACAGTACCAAGGCACAGAAGGGCAATAGAATTACCATGAAGGAACACTTAGCAACATTCCAGGGTCAAAGGTTCAATTCCTAGATTTGCCACTGTCATCCTTCAAGTCTCACACAAGCCTCCTCGTCTCCAGGCCTATTGCCCTCTTGCAAAATCAGTGTGTTGTGTTCTATTAATTGATCCTTCTTATAGCTTTAAGATCCTGTATTATTTAGGATAAAATCAATAAGATCTAGTGAAAACTCCCAAATCTTTTCTGCAATCATGTAACAATGTCCTCCAGAACACTCTAGAAGCATTCATAAAAAGGCAGATGATTTATTTAAGCTTCACTACATCCCTTTCCTTACCTACCAATTAGCATAGAATTAAATAAACAGCAGATAGCAGAGAAAGACCGGGAAGATAAAAGAATCCAACCAGAGGTCTATTTAAAGAAGCACGGAATTGAAGGAGCCAAGAGGAGGGAAGGTGCTCGGTATGGGAAAAAAAAAATTGCACTATGGATGAGAAGCCTGGCTTCAAATACAAAAGCAGACGGGAGTCATAATTTATAGCACATTTGTTCCACACTAGCCCAATAGGGGAAAACGAACACAGTAGAAGACTAGCAGGTTTCACTCAAGCAGAAGAAATACGTCCTAGGAATCACAGACTTCTAAAAATACAGCAGCTATTATAGGAGCGTCTTATCCAAAGAAGTGTGAGAGAAGACAGGCTGAACACTTGAAATAAGACAAAGGGACTAAAGGAAGGCTTGGATAGGATCCCTGAGGCAACCTTTCCAGTGTGGATAATCTATGGCTCTACACCAATGTAGGAAACATTTTAAGTATGTAGTGTAGGGCCGGACTGATTTCTGTGTGGAAAAGTTTACTGCTTTTAAAAATAATATTTAGCTATTAGAAATTATTTCAGACAATATTTAATAATGTTTGTGCTGTTGCATAATACTGAGTACAATGCCGTGAATATAATAGGTGCATTCAAACATTTACAAAAGAACTGGGCTGAAATATAGAAGGAAGGAAAGAATGAAGGCAGCAAGGAAGGAAGGAAAAAGGAAAGAAGGAAAGAAGATTGAGATTTATTGTATAACATACAAATGAAAATTAAACATACAATGTTGTAAATGAAATTGTTTAATGTCTATATATTTCAGGTCGGGGCTGGTGAGATGGCTCAGTGGTCTAAAGCCCCTACTTAGAACAAGCTTAGCAAAGCACAGGGACCGCGGTTCAATCCCCCAGCACCACATGCCAGCCAGCCCTGCCCCCTGGTGGGCTGAGCTGG
>NW_004524647.1:1545274-1577056 GCF_000260255.1 Octodon degus
ATGGGATTCTGACTTCCTCAAGCCTCAGTACACCCTGGCTTTGGAAAAGGGATTGCTAAAAGTTACATCAAAATGTTTCCCAAGCCCATGTGCTAAAGGCTTCAAACCCAATTTGGTGCTAACAGAAGGTGGTAGAACCTTTAATATGTGAGGCATGGAGAAAGGTCTAAGATCGTTTACTGGGGCATGCTTTCCCCCTAAGTGGACTGTGGGACCCTGGTCTCTTCCTCTTTTTGCATCCCTTCATGACATGAATTATTTTCCATGCAGTCCTAGCCATAACAGGCTTCCTCACTGTCAGCCACAAAGTCATGGAAATAACCAATCATGGAGTAAAAACTCAAAATTAAGCCAACATAAACTCTTCCTCCTTTTGAGTATTCATTACAGTAACAGCAAGCTAACAAAGGGATTCAGAAACAGGCAAGGACTAAGGTGACAGAAATCTCACTGTTTTTCTTGCCAAAGTATACGGTGGTGTGGCTATCATGGAGAGGTCAGCAAATATAAAATGAGGCCACTTCCTGATGAAGTGCATTCAGATGTGCAGTTCATGGTCTCTGAGATGAATTAATTAAAAGTTCTAGAGCTGTATATTTCTAATTTTAGACCCCATGCATGGACAATGATGATTCAGAGCAGTGAATTAGTGTTCTTTTGCCCCCTAAGTCCACAGTCAGGAGACGATCCCCAGCCAGAAGTACCTGGGCCTGAGTCACCATCAGTCAGAGTTGCAGCTTAAAATTAGAAAATAATAATTTTATTATCAGTCTTTTCTATGGAGGAAAAAGGATGAGTAAATGAGGGCTGGAATCCTGCCAAATCCAAAGTCACTGCCTCCATGGAAACCTAATTTTTGCTTAATAGCACTACATGATTAAATTAGACCCTTTGACACTATTCCTTTAAAACCAATGATAACTGGGTGCTTTGTTTTGTCAGTCTTTTCTTTCATGAATTTTAATCCTTAAATGAAGTTATTGAGATGGGCCCTCTGAGATCTCTTTCAACCTTGGGTGAACCCTACAATATTTTCTTATTGTACTTGCAACACTGATATAAAATTTAGGCTGCATTTGTTTATAAACTTTTTCTCCAAGTGCTAGAGTTATATTTAGCACTGGCTAGATGAATACATTAGATATGCTGTTAATAATTGCACCCCAGGAATTCATTTAACTTCTTATTCCTCCCCAAAGTAGTATTCTATCTTATTCTTTAGTTCAAGGGAAAGTCGGTGAATCTTAGTCACCATAAATGAGATAAAGAGTAATTTGTCAGATTAAATCCCTGAGCTAAAAATTAAACAGTGAGAGCATTTTGTACAAGCTTTTATATGATTCTCAATCCTTGAGGTGTTTTGGAGAAGCATAAATTTAGATTCCAGAATTGGAGTAGTCACTGAGGAAAAGGCTGGGTTTGCCTTAAAACAGTGGATCTCAAGCTGTCGAAAGTGATATCAGGCTTGGTTTAGAAATCAGGAGAATTTTTAGAAAATCAGAGAAGTGCAGGTGACCTGCATAAAGTCCTAGGAAAATACAGGTGAGATCATGTTCACATTAGGAGAAACAAATGCAGAAAAGGGAGCAAGGCCCTCTTACGTTCCTTCAAAGAGAACCTGGAAGACCTAAGGATCACAGCCAGCAGCCCAGCACTACCTCCCTTGTGAACTCCAGACCTCTGCAGTGGCCTCAGACCCCTTCTTGACTTTTCTCCACACGTTCCCTCCTCAGGGCAGTCGTCTTTGCAAATCCTTCTTCCTGGAACAGCTCTCTGCACCCTAAAGGTCACTTGGTTCATTTCCTCTCCCATCAGACCTTTCCTCAAAGGTCTCCCCTCAGTGAGAACTTCCCAGGCCACCTTGTTTAAACAGCATACTAGGGCCAGCTACATACTTCATCTGATTAAAGTGCCTGGATAGGTAGACACAGGGACCGGGGCTCGATCCCCAGTGTGTGGAGTTGGTTCCCCTTCTGGAGCACACTGAAGCAAAGACTGAGATTGGGTCTGGTGGCATGCACCTGTAATTCCGGTGCTTGGGAGGCTGAACACAGGAGTTTCACTATGGGTCCAATCTATGTAGTGAGACCCTGTAGACCCTGTACTAAATACATTTTTTAAAAAATGTTTACTGGAACCAGCCTCCTTTGCCCCATGCCTCTCAATCCCCTTCACATGTTCTCCCTCATACCACTGTGCACTTGCTAGCATAGCTCCTTTTAGGTATTTTTTTTCTGGCTCAGGCCTCTCCTTCCTAAATATAAGCTGCCCATGAGAGGTGACTGTTTTGTCCCCCATCTCCTAAGAGTAGTCTCAGGTAAATAACTTCATTCAGGATTAAAACAAATCCTCAACTCAGAGAAAGAATATAAGTAAGGCAACACCTTGCAGAATGCAAAAGATCAGTTGCAAAGAAAAAAATACTCCAAAAACTGAGAGAAAAAAAAAGCCAGGAGCTTTCAGGGATGAACATAACGAATAGAGCAAAATAAATTTCTCCTGCCATTCTTGCTTTCTTTCTTGGCTTGGGGGCTTATTACCTGATTTGGGGTGTGTGTGTGTGTGTGTGTGTGTGTGTGTGTGTGTGTCTGATTTAAAATGAACTGCTTATACCATGAAGGGTCTTTAGGCCTAAAATAGTTTTGGTACCTCAGCACAAAGTGGGTGGGATTAAGTCATTCTCTGGACCACAGTAGCACGGCCAGAGCCAGGGTATCTGCAGGGCCTTGGCAAAGGCTAGGGAGGAGGAGGGAGGGCTGTTGCTTCACAGTCCACTGCACCCTGCAGCCACATCTGTTAGGAATGGAGAGAAACAGGAAGTCAGGGCTGGCTCCTCTTCCTGATACGCAGGTTTATCTGAAATTTCTATTCAATTAAAGAAGAATAGAGAAACAAAGCACATGCACAAATCTTTGCTATCCCTCAAAATTTCTCTAAATTGAAAAAACTATGGGCTACCCCCTTCACAAAAAAAAAACTATAAATCTACAAAGACAAAGAGTACGGAAGAAGTGTTAACAATAAAGAAGTGCTACTAGTATATTTTGACAAGAGTTATAGACAGGAATTAACACATTTCATCAGCTGGAAAACATGCACCTTTTTCACGCTCTTGCACTCTGAAGTCCTGATGGCTCTTAGAATTGATGGTGTCTCACAATTGCCATTGGCATTGTTTTTCTTTTTAATCATTCAATAGATAATAAATATGTCCTATGGATTTCTTAGGATGGATTTTATGTTAAGTGAAATAAAACATAGAAACAACACACAGAAATCTTGAGTGTCAAAAATTTGCAGGAGGCAGAGGGCACAGCTCATTTACTTAGAATTTACCTAATATGCATGAGGTCCTGATTTCAGTCCACAGCTCCACAAACACAAGTTTAAAGAGGTAGGTATCAAGGAGGCTGTGTTACCTTGCAGAAGTCCAGATTGAATAGAGGATTTGAAGGCTCTGTACCAGTAATGGTGAACCTTTTAGAGACTGTTATGGCTTGTGTCTAGTTGTCCCCTCAAAGCCTCATGCAGTCATGGGGAAGACAGCTAGAGTTTGTAATTAACTCATGATGCACTGGGATTATGTGTCTGAGTACTGCTGGGACTATGGATGTGAGAGCTACACCCAGCCTGGAGCAGATAAGGAGGGCACAGACTTCCTCTCTGTTGCCATTGTTGCTGCTACTCCTCTTTTGCTCTCTGCTCTTTGCCACCACTATGAGGAGTTGCTCTCTAACATGTGCCATTTTGCCTTTGAGCCAGCTGAGTGTGGAATGAAACCTCCAGTAACTGTGAGCTAAATAAGCCTTTCCTTCCTTCATTTTGGGTGTCAGGTATTTGTTCCAGGATTGAAAAGAATAACTGAGGCAGACTGAATGACCAAGTTGCAAGCCAAAACTTACTTACTTATTGCAAGATGACAATACCACATTAAACCTGAATGCTGAGGTACAGTTTAGAAAAAGCTGCTCATACAACTTGTGATGCCATCACAGAGAGTGTTCTGTGTGCCCGCTGCAGTGTGCGTGCTGCGGGTCCACCACCAGGGCCCTACGATGAGGGTGGAGCAAAGAGAGGCCCACAGCGAACTGGCTGAGAGTGGGTGGGGAGAACATGAGCCTGCCCAGATACCTGCCGCCTCCCACACCTATGCAGCCAGGGCTGTACTCTTTCCTACTGTACTCCTCATATCCCCCAAGATCCAGATTTTTTGCTTTGAATAAGATTGTCAGTGCAAATGCAGAAGGCTAAGTAAAATATTAATTTCAGATAACAAATGATTGTACAAGGGATCCTTATATTAGAAAAGGTTTCATTCAGTTACAACTCAAATTTAACTGGGAAACATCTATGTTGTTTTTCTTTGTTGTGGTGAAATTGATTCCTAAGTGATCCATGAGACGTAAGGTCTGGGAACGGAGGCGGAGGCACAAAACTGAGCTCAGGGTTCAGTAAAGCCATATTTAGAGAAGAACAGACATCCTCAGCCACACTTTGCAACTCAGCTTGGAGAGCTAAGACTCAGAATGATCCTCTGACCAGGATCACAGCCCTCCAGGCAAGAAATATGGAATCTGTCCCTGAGGACCCTGTCTGTGACAGAAAAGGTGCCAGGTGATTTGAGGAAGTCTCAAATGAGGCCTCTGTTTCCCTACCTAATGATCGAACACAGAAACTGCAATTCAATCTTTTCCCCTCCCACACCTCCCCCACTTCCCCATACATGCAGGACTCACACACGGGTTTCTGCCTCACTCTTAACATTGACAGATCATAAAAGAACACCAGATACCTCAGGGAAGCAGACAATGTGGCCAACAGTATCTGAAAATAAAGCAGGAAGCAACAAACAAAATACAAAGAAGTAATACAGGAAAGGAAAAAGAAACCTAAAAGGTGTCTAATATCATGGTAGAGGGAAGAAAGAATGTTTTGTTGGTGAAAAAATATGCTGTCCTGAAAAAGAAAATACCCTCAAAAATGAAATAATTTAATTTTTTAAAACATTACAAGGCTGAGAAAAAAGATGTTAAAATCCCTCATAAAATAAGTGGACACATAGATAAACTGATATGCAAGCAAGAGTACAGTGGGGACTACAAGAAAGAAGATAAAAATTATCCAAGAATTTAGAGATATCTTGGCCCAAACAAGCTGAGTTCTTGGACTTCACCAAGAATGAAAAAGTTCCAATCATGTCACTAGGCTGACCTTTCAGAACTCTGGAGAGAAGAGCTGTTAAAGAACTGGATGGGAGAAGTGAGCATCTGCTAATGGTTGGATCTTGAGTGTGTCCTAAAATCCTAGAGGTTGAAAGCATGGTCCCCAACGTGTGGCTCTATTTGGAGATGGTAAGTATCTAAGATGTGGGGTCTAGTGGGAAGCAGTTATGGGAGCACTAGTCCCTTCTTGTTTTCTTTTGCTTCCTTGCCACCAGAAGATTGACAGCTTAGAGAGCCTCATGCTCCTGCCATGCTGTGCTAGTTTGACACAGACCCAAAAGTAACAGGCCAGCCAAGCAAAGCCTGGAACTTCTGAAATGATGAGCCAAAAGAAAATGTTCCTCTTTGTAAGCTGATTTTCTCAGGTATCTTATCGTAGTAACAGAAAGCTGGCTAACACAGCAACCACACAGTCCACAGCAGGTAGCAGAAAAGCTAGCCAGGAGTAAGCAAAATAGGATTGATCACCGAGATGGATCAGTCACTGAGCCTGATACTCCAAAGGGCTGGAGAAGGGTTTAGAGAAGCTGCAGTGTATGGAGCTAGCTACGTCTCAGCAGCAGTCTAAGCAGCCTTCACCCAAGTCAACAATACATTTCACTTGGCCGTCACGTGCTTGCAGCTGCCTTTGTTTACAGCTCCAAGTCAGAGTACACAGTGAAGGTTCTGGACTCAAAGTCTGGTTATGAACAATGAAAGAGAAAATGAGAAACACTTCTTGACGTTTTATCCAGAGTTCTCAGGATGTTCACCTATAACCAAGTTGTCATTAGCTATAACTGACCACAAGAATTGGAACAGGAAATCCAATCCAAAAATTGACATCTTTACTAACATCCAGGCAAATGAAGATCTGGCATCAGATTTATCTTTATGGAGCAATTGGTTGAGGCTTCGTAATAGTTGCTGCCCTCAGATGAGGTGTGCTATTCTGATTGGCTATGCTCTCTACTACTCTAATGTTTCCAAATGCTGAGGTCAATTACGCACCGCTATTTGTCACTGTAAGGACATTCCTTTTTAAAAATAAATGATACTTAGGGTTGAACCCAGGGTCTTTGCACTGAACTTTATCCTTGGCCTTTCAAAAAAAAATTTATTCTGAGGCAAAACCTTGTTACCTTGCCAAGTTGGTCCAAATTGCAGTCTTCCTTAGTGTTCTTGATTATAATAAAGTGGAGAGTAAACTTTGCCCTTTAGCCTGGCCAGAATCACATTCATCATCAATAGTTCTCACAGGCATGTGAGTTGCCAGCTTTATAAAATCTCTTCTTCTTTAATATTCTACCACAAAGGACAATTTCACTTAAAGTAGAGTCAATGACATGGGCCAGGGGTGGAAACTCATCAACTGAGCATTCAATTATTCTGAATTTCAGGTTCTTTCTTCAAGAAGGATCTTGTGATACTAAGTTATTGACACGCTAGTAAACACAGGATTTCCACAGTTACAACCTAAGGGCCCATTATTGGTCTTTTGCCCTATTCTACCCAAAGTCAACATGAAACCCCCATGTCATACACAGTATTTAATTTACTCTCTGGCTTATCATTTCTATAATTTTTAAAATTCAGAACATAAAAAGGAGAAAGAGACAATAATTTATAGTTAGGGATCACAGAGAGATTTCAGATTGTATGTTCAAATTTTGCATTTTAGCCCAAAGACCTTTTGCAAACTCAGTTGAGGGAGTCTCAGCAAGTTAAGAAAAAAGGATCAAAAGTTGTATCATCTGAAATAATAACAGTGACAATTCATCAAGAATCTGAATTGGCCATGCTTCAGTTGGCCCTGACTACAGGAAGAATGTCTCTGAAACTCACCAGTAATTGACACACCCCTAATTATGTGGTGGAGTAGGAGCCAAATCATTTTATAAATTGCCTCAGCCCACTCCAGGTGCTATTTCAGTTAGAAGCATCCACCAGGACAAAGATCTGGAGGCAGAAACTAGTGTGACCACTCAGTAAACTTGGCTCTGTTCAATGAGCAGTAACAGGTGTACATCTTAGAGCTGAGGGAGTCTGGAAGACCGATGGCAGGAATTTTGCAACGCTATTTATACGAATATGGGATAGTATGTTATACTGGACATCTTTGCACTCCATGCTCAATTTTTTAAAATGAAGCCTTGTCTTCTTTGTTGTGTACTTGTACACTTCTGTCAATAACAATAGCCATATCTTATTGGAGTGCCTGCTTAGGCAGTTGAGGGGCAGGGATTAGATCCTCCCCATGCCCCCAGGGTGCGCTAAAACAGTGATTGAGACTGGGTGTGGTGGCACATGCCTATAATTCCAGCACTTGGGAGGCTAAAAAACAGGAAAGATCACAAGTCTGATCTGTGTAGTGAAACCCTGTAGACCCTGTACACATGCACAAGCACACACACACACACACACACACACAAAACACAACAGGTACACATGCAATGAGTATCATCACAGGGTTAGGTGCTTTATATGTCAGTGCACCATCTCCAACCTTCTGACTACCTTGCTAACCAAGTAATCTCCAATTATACGCCCACTAATCCATCCATGTGTTTCAAGTTCTAGCTTCATGCCAGACCTTCATGTTGAGCACAGTAAATCCAACTGTGAACAGAATAATCAGGGTCTCTGTGTTCATCAGATCCATATTCTGAGGAAAAGTAGGCTATGATGAAAATATAAAATCTAGTAATAAGATATACTGACACCTGTGAACTAAGCAACTACACTGAAGATGGCAATTTGTAATAGTAGGTTCGTGCTTGGAGTGCCTGTCATTCTGGTCTTCTGAATACGGCTGCTTCTCATGACATGCTAGTTGCTCCTTTGCTGTCTCTTGAGTAGACGATTGTTCAAAGAAGTGGGTGGTGAATGAAGGCAAGAGACAAGAAAAGGAATGTTGTGGGACTGTCCTGCTTCAAGGTTGTATATGGTGAGATTTTTGGATTTATATGTAAACATAAGAATTATATAATTCTTAAGCCTATTTTTAAAATATATTCTAATATTTAAATGTTTTTTTCATCATATTCTGGAGGGACTTAAAGTTCAACATATCAATACTTGATGAAAAATACCTATACCATGTTATGCCTAAGATGTTTGATATTCAGACAGATAGTGAGGTTAAGCTGAACAGCCTAGGTTGTATGGTAATAACAATAAACTTGTCTTCTGCAGGGTTAACAACCTAAGTTTGCAACCCAAAATTAGAGAACACGGAGGGCCACAAAGAAAGCCAACATTTTGGCCCTAGTCTTCCAAGGTCAATTAAGACTCAGGACATATGTGAACTTGCACTGTAACATCACATAACTCAGTAGTATCCCAAATTTTCTGATCAAGGAGATTATGGGGTCAAAGAGGAAAGTGATCGATGATGTAGAGTGTGCCTAAGGAGAGTCACATGGAGAGAAAACATTCTCTCAGACTTTCACAGAGAGCACATTGACCAATCAATGGCCGTGACTCATCGACATGGATGACACTGACAAAGGATCTACAATCTGAAGTACAGGATCTCAGGATAAATCCTGAGGGGATTTCACTGACCTTATCAGACCCAAAAACTACAACTCTTGTTGCATAGGTCTTGCTTTATCTTGGTCTTAACCATCCGGCAGAAAAGTATAAAAACGATATACAAGAAGTAAAGCCATGCTGTTATGTTGAGCTGCAGGGGACTCAGGTCAACAATTTCTGACATTGCCAGTGAAGCAGAAGACCCAATACTATTATGGACTACTGGAATCTTTTAGAATATTTTGCTGAGTTAACACACCTAAAATATTCAAATAACAGAACTAAACAAAAAAAGGTGATACAGAATAATGTCCATTTTGTATCTGGGTATTCAAAATGTTTAGAATAGATATATATTACATTCTCTTCATGAATAGAGTGATTTGTTCTAATAATGTTTGCAAATAGGATATCATGTCCGCATCTTTCAGCAATTAACCATTAGGAAGAATGTATTCAATGTGTTAATTATTGAAACTGTCCTATTAATTTGGTTTGAAAAAATAAAATAAAATACAAATCTAGTAATAAGGCCCTGAAAAAGAATTAAGACAAGGAGATAGGGACAAGATCAAAAGTACTAGGTGACTACTATATATTTACTTGGAATATGTAATTAAAGCCTCCACAAAATGACATGAAGTAGCTACCAAAAAATGTAGTCATGTGTTTCTCAGCAAAAGCAATGCAGTCTGAGAAAAGCATTGTGGAACTGTTTTCGCACCATGAGAATATCATTGATATCACTTACATAGACCTAGGCCTATCTGTAGTGTGGATGAAGCTAGTTCATGCAATCAATAGACATAGTGAACAGAAGATTATGATGCTCCTATCCCCCTAACAGAGTCCACTGTTTTAAAGTAAATTTCTTTTATAAATAGGAATGCTCTCTAAAATAATATTCTGTATAGTAAAAATGTTAAGCAGTAAGACAATCATCACTATCAAGTATTATGGACATAATCAGATGTGCTATAATTTTATGTGACAGGCAAAATCGTTGATGTAGATATACTAGTGTTACCACAAGCACATAAGTGATGTATTATAAATGACATTATGACCATGACAATGTTACTATGCAACTGAAACGTTTAGTTCTAGTACAATCTTATGGGATCATTGCTATATATGAGGCAAGAAGAAATAGCACAGGCAAATGACATGAGGTATAAAAGACTTTGGGCAATAAAAGGCACAAAAGTAAGGCTCTAGAGGGGGGGGAACTCAGAGAATGGGGTGAGTGGAGGTAGAGAGGAAAGTGCAACAGGTTAAATCTTCATGGGTTTAGATGGCTAAAGATAGGCCTAGGTCTGTGTAAGTGATCTCACTGACGTTTCACAGTGCCAAGTCAGTTCAACCATGCACTTCTCAGACTGTCTTGCTTTTGCAGAAAGAAACACAGCTGCACTCTTTGGTAGCTTTTTTGTGTCATTTTGTGGTGGGTTTAATTACATATTACAAGTAAATGTATAGTAATCACCCAGTACTTTTAATCTGGTCCCTATCTCCTTGTCTTAATTCTTTTTATTTTCAAACCAAATTAGTAGGACAGATTCAATAATTAACACATTGCATACATTCTTCCTTGTGGTTAATTGCTATACAAGATGCAGACATGATATCCTATTTACAAACACCATTAGAACAAATCCCTCTATTCATTAAGAGAATGTAATATATATCTATCCTAACCATTTTTAATACCCAGATACAAAATGGACATTATTCTGTATCCCCTTTTTTTTGTTTAGTTCTGTTATGTGAATATTATAGGTGTGTTAACTCAGCAAAATATTCTAAATGATTCCAGTAGTCCATAATAGTATTGGGTCTTCTGCTTCACTGGCAATGTCAGAAATTGTTGACCTGAGTCCCCTGCAGCTCAACATAACAGCATGGCTTTACTTCTTGTATATCGTTTTTATACTTTTCTGCCGGATGGTTAAGACCAAGATAAAGCAAGACCTATACAGCAAGAGTTGTAGCTTTTGGGTCTGATAAGGTCAGTGAAATCCCCTCAGGATTTATCCTGAGATCCTGTACTTCAGATTGTAGATCCTTTGTCAGTGTCATGCACGTCAATGAGTCACGGCCACTGCATGGTCAATGTGCTCTCTGTAAACGCCTGAGAGACTCTCCTTAGAGAGTCTCCTTAGGCACACTCTACATCATTGATCACTTTCCTCTTTGGCTCCATAATCTCCCTGATCAGAAAATTTGGGACACTACTGAATTACGTGATGTTACAGTACAAGTTCACATATGTCCTGAGTCTTAATTGACTTTGGAAGGCTAGTGCCAAAATGTTGGCTTTCCTTGCGGCCCTCCGTGTTCTCTAATTTTGGTCTGCAAACTTAGGTTGTTAACCCTGCAGAAGACAAGTTTATTGTTATTACCATACAACCTAGGCTGTTTAGCTTAACCTCACTATCTGTCTGAATATCAAACATCTTAGGCATAACATGGTATAGGTATTTTTCATCAAGTATTGATATGTTGAACTTTAAGCCCCTCCAGAATATGATGAAAAAACATTTAAAAATTAGAATATATTTTAAAAATAGGCTTAAGAATTACATAATTCTTATGTTTACGTATAAGTCCAAAAATCTCACCATATACAACCTTGAAGCAGGACAGTCCCACAGCATTCCTTTTCTTGTCTCCTGCCTTCATTCAGTTTTCTTAATTCTTTTTAGGGCCTTATTACTAGATATTTATATTTTTATCATAGCCTACTTTTCCTCAGCATATGGATCTAAAGAACACACAGTGGCCACTGTCATAGATAAGGAAAAAACAACTCATAGAGTTTAAATATCATGTCCAAAGAAGCAAAAGGTATGTGTTCAAGGTTATACTGCAATGCAGAAATACAAAATATCAAACTCATGTGCTCTAATAGCTCTTCTCAGTGCATGGAGTGCCTCATTTTGTACTGAGACAACTGGGGACACACACACCCACTCGTGTGGGCATGCACTGTGTACATGCACCTCCTCCTCCTAAACTTGGGCCACTGGGTCAGAACTGAATCCCTGAAGGTTGGCTGAATATTTTTTTTTATAAAACAGATGCAGTGGGTTTCTAACTGGTGGCCAAATTGTTACTCACAGCTGAATTGAACTAGCATGGTGCAGGCTGAGGGTAGTCCACCTGAGGATTGTTACCAGCAGCAGAAGAGGCAGAACTGGAGAAGCAGAGGAGAGGGTCTGTTAGAGACACTGCTGGAGCTGTTGGAATACAACAGTTCTCTTGTGCTGTTCTGCTGGAGGGCCTTGTCATGCTGGCTTTTCTGATGAACTTGGCTGTTCTTGTCACCAGTGGAGTTCAGGACTTCCACTGCCACTGAGAATGGCTGCAGCTCATTTTGGGGGAGCTCTGGTCCTCACCTGGAACATCACTTCCTGGATCTAGAGGGGAAGATGGTGCACTGCTCAACCTTGTGGAGAAGCTTGTCACGGCTTTCCTGATGGGAACTCAGTTTTCCTCACCCTCAGAGGAGCTCGGGACCTCCCTGTTGCTGACGATGGCTGTGGTACTTTTGGGGGAGCTCTGGTTCTTGTCTTGAGCATTGCATCCTGGCTCTAGTTCAGATCCCTCAGCCTTCTAACAGATCCTTTATCCCAGTAGCATAGACTTGTGAGCTTCCACCACTGAGCTTTGAGCCTTTCCAGTGCAGATCCGTAAAGCAGGCCTACATGAGACTTTGTCATGGGCTCTAGGCCTCCAGTTAGACTGTGGGAAGCATTGTTATAAGCCCTAGGTTTTCATCTGAACTCATACAGGATATTAGGATCCAGGCCCTCAGCATGATTCTTTGGTCTTTAGATTTCCTGCATTTCCTGGATAGATTTCCTGCACTCCTTGTATATGATTCTTTGGGTAATTAATTATAAAGTATTATAAAATGCATTCCAAATTGCAGCTTCCCTTGCAAAACTCCAAACCATGAGAGCTGACATGCCACCACTGACCCATATTTCCCCAGGACTGGAGGTCAAACCAACAGCTGTGTATTTCAGTATGGAGCTGGACCATGCAAGTTGAAGCCTGGCTGGAATCTCTTAGCACCTGAACTCCAGAACCACTGGCAAGTCAGACAAGAGAGGAATAAACAAAGTCATTATACCTCACTCACAGCCTGTAAATCATCTGAGAGCCTTCATCATTTTTGTTGAGTTATTTTAATTGTTCTCATTTGCAAGAGCAAATTAGATGTAGCATTGTTCTTGGGATGCTGTTCGGATCAGTGCCAGGAAGGAATAAAGTGAGCAAAATCCAAAAACCCCTTTCTAAACAAAAGCTCGAACTCAGTGAATGAAATTGATTTGTAAACCTTATCAAGGTAGTTTCTAAGGCAAATCTATTCAGGGTTTCATGGGGTTTGTAATCAAGGTCAGGAAAAATTACTCAATTAATACAAACACCTGACATCAATAAAAGATTTTTTTTTGCCTTGGAACTCTCCAAGAACATAACTACACCACTGCACAGCCTGTCTGAGAATTCTGGATAACACAGCAAGTCATTTCTTATAGTGATGCTATTTCAAGTTTGCTGGATTAAGCTTTCTTTAACAGATGCTAGATAAAATGATGGTTGGGGAAGTAATCTTGGAGCTGTAGGCCACCCACACATCTCTCTACCCCTTTTTATCTGGGTAATCTATTTCTGTTTTCACCAATTTAGGTTGTTCTGATTAATTTATTGCTTAATGACATCACCACAGGAAGGTGAACAGAGAAAAGAAGAATTGATTCAACTTAACAATTTTCTAATGGATGCTTACTTATACCAACTACAGAGCAGGTGCTGGAGATGTAGTGTACATCAGTGGAAAAGAGTCAGGATTTCCTCAAGCCCAGCAGCACTTAGTGAGTAACTATTGTATGTGCTCAGACTCTGGATGCTTTTCTCACAGACTCACACAAGGCCTGTGAGGTAGGTGGGGGAAGCATAAAGGACAGACTTCTCACAAAGTTCAAGTATTTCATATATAGTTGAGGGGCTATTGAAGGAATCCCTAAATTCCAAATATTTGAAAATATAACCTACACACTTGCTGACCTTCAAGAATACCTTAAAATTATACTCCTTTGTGTATAAATTTTAAAGTATGACCTATAAATTATTTTTGTACAATTTTGTGTATATTTTGTAAACTATTTGTAATCTAGAGGGTTCGTCTGCACTTTAAGGCAATGAGGTCTCTCAGAATTTGGTTGATGGGTCTCCTGCATCATCACTTGGTGAGACTGTTACCCCAGACTCCTTGGGGGTACTTAATGAAAAGGACCAAGAACATGTACTACATGCCCTCGAACAATGTGTTGTGCACACAAGAGTGAGAATCATTTGTCTCATCCTAAAACATTATACAATGGCTGAACATGAGAAAGACCACCCACTAATAGTCTACAACCTCATTACCATGAAAATTACCACAGTACAAATACAACAGTGAAAGGTGGTTCAAAGCCAACACTAAACTTTTAAGGAGAAAAAAATAGCTTTATCTTGCCAAAATTCTTGGCAAAGTTCAACACTTCTTTAAGGTCCTGGAAAGAATACTGGTTCCTGAACACAAATGAATTGAGGAAATAGGAATATAGTTTTTCCATCATAGTATACAAGAAGGTTGGTTGGGCTTCTGAGTAACGCAGTTCCCTGTGCATTTCATTTTCATTCCATTCTTATCCATAGCCCTGAGTTGGTTGACGGTCTCTGAAAGATTAGGCACCAGATGCTAGAAAGACCTACTAGAGTCCCTAGATCAGTGTATCTAATAAAAATTTATATAATAGTGGAAATACAGTTGATCCTCATTTTTCATGGATCCTGACAGTGCCTAATCCCTAAAATTTATTTGTACTCTCAATTCATTACTCAACAAGGCTGCTATGGTCATCTGAGGAAATGTGTATAGCAGAGAAAAATTGGAAGTCCTCAGACACACATATTCCCAGCTGAAGTTGTAAAGGCCTTATTCTGCTTTCTCATTTCACCTCACAGACTGTAAACAAATGTCACTTTCAGAGTCTATTTAGTGCCATATTTTTCCCATCTTTGCACCTTTTATTAGCAATTTTCCTGTTTAGTTCCTAAAGGTAGTGGTGAAGTGCTCTTTAGGGCTTCTCAATGTTGTAATGTATCAAATGGAAAAATACACAAATAAGATAAGATTTATTCAGGTATGAATTACTGCACTGTTCACTATGAGCTTAATATTAACTAATCAACAATAGTAATTCATCAACAATTTAGATTAAATTGAACAGAAACATACATAAAACAAGGTTAGGTACTGAGCAGTTCATGAAAATGTTATGATGGGAGATTCTTGGGAATCTAGCCCTGTATTTGCCCTTGAAACAGTGGTCATTATTTATGACTTTAGTGTTCACAGTGTTTACACCTCTTATCTCCATTTCTGTGGGTCAGACATCTGGGCCCGGCCTAAATGAAGCTGCAGTTTCAAGGACTCCCAGACCACAGTACAGATGTCAGCAAGAGCTGTAGTCTCACGTCAAGACTCACATAGGAGAGGATACACTTCCAAGCTTATGTGGATTTTGGCAGAATTCAGTTCCTTGCAGGTGCTGCACCTGGTTTAGTTGTGGGCTGGAGCCTGTCTTTCTGACATTCTCTTCCATATGGAGCTGCTGCACACTGCCAGTTACTGCATCCTAGAAAGTAGATGAGAGGCCAACCTCATTAAGAGACTAACGGAAACAGCAGCCCCTGAAAGACTTTGCTGCCCTCTGTTGCAAGAAAGAAATCCACAAGGTCTGCCCAAGGCATAGGGAGGAAACTACAGGGGGTGTTAATACTGGGCATCAGGAACAGTGGACCTGTCTGATGCGCTATCACTCCCAGACTGTCCCATGTCTTTCACTGAAAAAGAATTTTCACCTCTGCCCCAATTTCTGAATGAATAAGGATAACACATATTTCTCAGTATTGCCTAAGAACTAAATGACCTGAATCAGAGATTAAGTGGTAGTGTCTATATAAGTAGATATGAATTCATGTTCTGCTAATTTACTACTATTTAAAATAACAATCATCAAATAAAATAACAATCATCTTTGCTTCAATGTAGTGTCTTTCAGATGAAACATTTCACTGTTGCCTGAAGCCTCTAAGCCATGTATTCACCCTAACACAGACAAAAGGAGATTAATCATCAATTTTGTATTATTCTGGTCATGTCATTCCAGGGCATGTGAGGTTTCAGCTTTATTCATTCCAGTGAGCCCCAAAACACTAGGATTCCACTGAAAACAAGGCAAAACTCACATCACACACTTAGCTATCTAGTAAAAATAAGGTGGGAATTTAAGATCATCCCAAACCTGATGTGGTAACTTTACTCAGTCTTTACTTTTACTTTTTTCCACTAGATATTTTTAGTAAGGTACAATTCATACATGAGGGCTGGGGGAGATAGCTCAGTAGAATAAGCGCTTGCCTGGCAAGCGCAGGGTCCTGAGTTCAATCCCTGGTACCGCGAAAAGTAAAATAAAATATATAAACTTTTTTTAATTCATATACGATAAATTGAATAATTTCAATGTTCAGTTCAGTGCAAGTTTTACCCTATTTGCACAACTGCAATCATTACCACTTTCCAAGTCAAAAATATTTTTTAACATCTCCTCAAACAAACTCCAGGCCAGTAGTAGTTACTTTCTATTCCTGCTTTCCTCAGCCCCTGCAAAATACTGACAATTAATAGGGCCTAAGTAGGGTCTCTGTAATGGTATATTTTTGAATTTTACTAATAAATAAAACACAGTATGTGCTTATTTTGGTTGACTCATTTCACCAAATAAGTTTTGATATGTGCTAGTCATCTTACTTTCACTGTCACAAAAAAAAAAAAAAATCTGAGATACTCAACTTAAAAATAGCAAAGATGTACGTGGTTCCATTTGGGGAATTTCAGTGCATGTTCAGCTGGCCTGTGGTGTTTGAAACTGTAGTGGGCAGCACCTGCACAGTGGGAGCTCACTATGGAGAAAGCTATCATGTGGCTGAAAGCAAAAGAAGGACTGAGAGAAGAACAAAAAACAGAATCCCACTGACCCCTTCCAGGACATGCCACTAGTGACCTAAGACATCCCATTAGGCCCCATTTAAAAGTTTCACCATCTACCATAGTGTCCAGCTGAAGACAAAACTTCTACCACATGGCCCTTTGGGGCATTTTCTAGATCCCACCTACAGCATGAAGTGCATCCACACTGCAATGTGTATCAGTACTTGAGTACACGTGATGACCATATCATACAGATATGTCACATCGTGTTGTCTCACTCCTTGATGAGTATTTGGATCATGCCCACTTTTTAGATTATAAGTAATGCTGCTGGGGCTTTGAACGTGGTTCAGTAGTACAGTGCTTGCCAAAATATGCACAAGGCTGGAGACAAGTCTTACCACGACAAAAAATTTAAAATGTTGCTATAAACATTTGCATAAAGTTTTTGTGTCTACATATTTTTAAGACACTTAAATACATACTCAGAACTAGAACTTCTGAATTATATGGTAACTCTTTGTTTCACTTTCGGAAGAAGTGCCAAACTATTCTGCAAAGGGCCTGCCTCATTTTACCTTCTCGCCAAAAATGTATGACAGTTTCAGCTTCCCCCCATCATCTTCAACACTTACTACGATCTATCTTGTGAAATATGCTCATCCAAGAAATTTTGATTTACATGAGATATGGTGCTGGACACCTTTTCATTTATTTGCTTCCTGAATATTCATGCACACACTATGGAGAAATGTCTATTCAGATCCTCGCCCTGAAGCCCAAGGTGTCAACCTGGTTGGCTTGGGAGCTGCTGAGGGAGTGAAGAAAGCACTCCTCATGGTGTGTCCAAGTAAGCTGCGGGGCCTCGACCTGGTGCTGTATCTGGCCCCTCGCCCCTTCCTTTCTGGCACTGCCCCCTTTTCTGCTTTGAAGTTGGCATGAACTAATTATCTTTGGCCTGCCACATACTTCTGCAGTGGTGATCTTGCCTTGGAACCAGCTGACCTTGGGCGAAATCTTGTGGGTGTTGGATTTTTGTTTCTAGCAATGGGCAACTTGAATAATACAATACACCATTAAGGGTTTTTTTTTCTCTCATGTGATTTAGTCATTTTTTAAATAAAGAACTTTAAAATTACTGCAAACCATTAGAGAGTTCTGAAAAATTTGATTTTGTTTTTCCACAGTATTCCTGATTCTCAGAACAACTTAAGGAGGTTTTTAGTCTGCATTTGTCTCATCACCAGCTCCCCTTTTGGTTTTTAGTCGGTCAGAAATCTGCTTTGCTTAAATTTAATGTAATTTACATGTCTCCAAAAGCCTATGAAAAATATTCCTTGATTTCCAATGGTCTACATCTGTTCATATGTTTGTCTTATTTTAAAAAGCAATAAAAAATAAGGTTTTTGTGTTCCAGGTGCAGTAGATTGGTGTTTCCAGTTACATGACATTGCCAAAACTGTCACCACTGGTACCATTATTAATTCCTCCACCATCATTGATATTCTGCAAATCACATGGGCTCGTGATGGAGTATTGAGTGTAGATCCAACTCTCTAAACCTCTTCACAAGTGAGAGGTTGGAATCATATTAATATAATATTAATTTTTAAAATCCCACTTGTGTATCAGATCTCCACAGAGAGTACCAAATCCTTGCATAGTCTAACAATTAGAAATAGTTCCTGTATCAAAAACAAGAGTAGGCCAAATTAGTTAAATCAATTTAGGAAGGACTACAGATTAGAAATTCCGATGCAACTCTCTGAGCAGTTCTTTGAAGGAAGCTTTAATAGATTGTTCCCAAACTATTTACATACCATACAGTGTTGCCATTTTGTAGGGAAAAAGTCAAATATTGTCAAATTCATGTTTTAAATTAACACCACCAACAGTTAGGAAATAATTCTTTTAGAATGAAAATAAAGAGAGAGAGTGTGTAAATAAAGATTTTGATCAAATATTTTGACAGATGCTTAGATATTAAGCTTTCACATTACCTTGTTAAAGTCCCTGAGAAACTTGAGTAAATAAAACAGGTAATCCCCAACCTATGATTGTGTAATTTATTTTTCCCACAAAAAAAGAAAAGAAAACAACTTGGGGACACATTGGGAAAATACTGCCTTATAGAATCTAAACATGTCACTAAGTATAGGTGCAGGTGAAATAATGTTATCCAGGAGTGATAGAGTATTTATGTGCTGAGGAATGGAGCCCAGGGTCCAAAGTTGTTTCAACAGAACATCTGCAGGAATATTTCCCAAGATAACCAGAGAAATTATGCACGAATTACAAATGAGTTATCTTCCTGGGCAAGATATCTTCAGAACTGTAAAATCTACCCTCGTAGAATTAGGGTGACAGTCTAAAAACAACAAGCCTTCTCATTTTTCAGCTGAAATGTCCCTCGGTTGTCATCCACACATATTCTCCAGTGAGTCAAGTATGATGAGCAGCAGTGAATCTTCTTTCCTCAAATGCGCTGTTTATTCCTGAGTCGTTGCCTTTGGGTGGTGCTGATATGATCTATATAGGATTTGTTCCGGAAAATCTAAGTCAAAAAGGGTTCAACAACATGGAAACCTGGGAAAACCAGAAACCTTGTGCATAACATACTGGGATAAAGGGTGTGGTGGTTTCCATCTTGGTATCACCCAAAAACCTCATAGGCTCATAGTAGGATTTGGGAAAGTGGTTGAATTACGTGGTTTATGTCTGCCTTGCTAGGAGGGGATTGGCTCTGGTCAAAAGAGGAGAGCTGCAGTCCCTACCAGGCCACTTCACCATAACTTTCTGCCTTGGAACAGATCAACTATGGACTAGAAACAAGAACCAAAATAAACCTCTCTTCCTTTAAATTGTGTCAGGTATTGTGTCCCATCCCTGAGGAAAATGACCGTACAACAGGAAAGAAAGCAGCACGTGGTATTAATAAAATAGTAGCCACCACTCTGTAGAAAGTGTATTAAGATTGGTTTAATACACCCCTAGGAGATATAAGATTTTGATTTAAAGAGGGTTCTGTCATCTGAAATTTGGACATATTAACACATTATCGCAAGAGTTTGAGTTTCCTCCTTTGTAAGGTAAAGGATGTTCCATGAAAACCCAGCCACAGTGTTGGAAAACCAGCTCAATATGGTGGGGGACTGTAAAAAGAGGCAGATAGAGTCAAGGTTGTATGGAGTACACAAGACAGGGTGTGGTCCTGGTAGCAGCAAGATAAAGTGGACACTCCAAATTGGGATGACAAAATATAGTCCTAGAAAGTGCTGAGGTCCAGAAAGACTTCAGCCAAGCTAGAATACACCTGGATTATTTCAATCTAACCTCAAAATGTCAAACATATTCTGGGCTCCACCATCTGTTGGTGAAGTTCTACACACTGCTTTGTTAGTTCTGTGCACAGTATACTTGGAAAGTAAGTAGATGTTAAAGCAAGCAGGGTTACTGAGGGGCAATCATGACAGGTCCAAGTCATGAGAGTTGCAGTCAGGTCAAACTGAATCCTAGCAAGGAGGGCTACCCTAAGTACTTCCACTAGTATTGAAATCCACTGAACCTTTTCTTGACACCATGAGTTTTCCGTATCTATCTTTTATCAAAGTCATTAATTTTTTTTTAATCTCTCCCTCTGGGACTCCAGTATAAAAAAGTGACTCCAATTTATCTGTGTTTCTCAGTGAGCAACTCACAGTGGTTGGTGATGCAGTCCTGGAATCAGAGCACTTGAGATGGTCTTGGTTCTGACCCACACTGGCTATGCACCCTTGAACATGCCACTTAACCTCTGTCTACCTCAGTTTTATTATACATCATGAGAGAATTATAGCCAGAACTATGATAGCGATTCTTTGATCCATGTATGTACAGTACCTGAAGACTCAGCAGTGCATGATCGTCTGTCTATAAATGTTTCCTCTTTCACAATTTCAGTGGAACTATTTGGTCAGTAAATGTATGGCAAATTGCAAAAGGCTGGTACTGCACTCCCTCTTAGCATGAAAAGACTTCTATCATGTGATAACTTCTTACATTCTTCCCTCTCTCCTTTTAAACAGCACAATAGCATTCTATGAATCCTGACAGTCTCAAAAAGACATTGTTTGATTATTTTAGCACCTCTTCTTGTTCTCATTTCTTTTTAATTTTTTTTAAATTTTTCTTCCTATCTTTTGAGAATTAAGGGTTTTTCACACTTTCTATATACATCTTGATGAAAGGTACAACTTTATGCTTATAAACCTGAATCATATTTCTATGAGATTTGGGAAAGGAAGTAATGATTATTCTGAATTAATGGTTTTGTGTTTGTCCCACCAACTATGTCTAGAATACCAGCTGGGACCCTCTTCAACTTGTAAACTGTCAGTTTCTGTGTGGTGTGACAGGTCCAGAAATCAAAGTGAAATGGATGAAAAGAGAAACAAGAGAGACAAAGTTATGGGATCGAGGGACTACAGCCTGTAGGACCAAAGCCTTGGTTATACTTTTCTTTAGCCTCTTCTTAGGATTCTCTCACAGCATACAGGAATGGTGGAGATGGAAGGAATCATTAACAGGATTAGTGAGGGCCAGTTCAATCATCCTAGGGACTGAACTTTGACCTAGCTAGCCATCATGTCATCACTCCTTCAGACACGTTTCAGCAAAGCACCTAGTGCTGTCCCAGCCACTTTCTGCAGGGACTAAGGACCTGCTTTCATTTCCTTACACACTAAGCTTTTGCTAGACCTCCTCGAGAGCAAATGATCATGTGGCCTGGTCAGGCTCAAAGTCCTGTATAGGTCATACCTGGAAAGGTAACTATAGAGTGTCCATATCCGCAGCAAACCAAGAGCATTTATGACAGAAAGTGAGCTACTGCAAGGCAGTCCTTCCCTTCTTTGAATTTCTTCCTAGTCTTGTCTTTTCTATATTTCCTCTAACCTTTTTATTATTTTGGTTCACTGAAGCATCACAGTAAGGTTGACATAAAACCCAATACTTATTCTGCTACAGTACAATTTCAGACAGAAGTAGCTATTGAGTATTTGGAGAATGACTTTTCCAGAATGAGATGTGTTCCAAATTTTAAAGATGTGGTACTATAAACAAAAGAATAAAATTCTCATTAGCAATTTTATATTGCTTATATATTCAAATATTATTTTGGATATGTTGGGTGAAGTACATTACATTATTAAAATTAATTTCAATTGCACATTACATTTTGGTTTATGATTATGGAAAATGTAAAGTAACTAGGTTGTTGAATTTCTGACTTATTTCATTTTTTCTTCTTAGCCTGAGCTAGTAGATAAATTAGTTGTAGAATATTATCTTACATAAACCTTGCCCTAAATTCCCTATAGGTATTCTTTCTCTAAAGAAAGAAACTCAGTGAGGAACCATTATTATTATTTTATACTTCGTTGAAAATAACAGAGTTTATAGGTACTTGAATTCAGAAATATAACCCAACATAGTCCAATAGTCCATAATAGTAATGAGTTATCAGCACAACTGGCAATTGTCCAATGTTGTTGATTTGAGCCTTTTACAGCTCAGCATATTAATATAGCTTTACTTTTTATACCTCATGGTTACACTTTTCTGCTGGATGGTTAAAATGAAGTTAAAGCAAGACCTGTATAACTAAAATTGCACCTTTTGCTATCTGGCAAGTATCTACAATCTTCAGACTGGCATCAACTATGAAAAGATCTTTTAAAGACTTCTCTAAATACGGCTTCTCTAACTGGAATGGAATACCCACTTCTGACAAAACAAAACAAAAAAGCAGACATAAAAAGGACAGTTTTGTTGTGAAACATATATATCCTGTGATAGTTAGAATAAATATACAGCTACTTTCTTTCAATTCATTGAGAATAAAAGTTTGTACTAATATTGTTTAGACAAAACATCATGTCTGCATCTTGTACTATGAATACCTACTATGAAGACAACAATATGCAATGTATTATTGTAAGTGTCCTACTAACCTGCTGTGCAACTGTTTCATTGCTATTTTATCTTTTCTTCTCATTAAAATGAAAAAATACATACACATATACCATTAGAAACAGACTGATATCACAATTAAACTCCAATCTCAAGTAAAAAAAAAAAGAAAAAGAAAATATCAGAGATTTTTAGAAATGAAAAAAATTTTCTTTAAAAAATGGAACAGTACATTGAATTTCAAACTTGTCTGAATACAAAAATCAGAGTCTCTGTGACTGTATTCTGGCAGAGAACTGAGTGCTCTGAATTAAATATGGTTTGGCCCCTCTGAGATTCATGTTACAGTTTAATCCTCACTGTGAGGGTTTAAAGTGACAGAAACATAACTTGACTGTGGGTGACATGATCTTTATTAGAGTTCAAAAGCTGTGGAATAAAGGGAAAAAATTAGAAATGAGCAGAAGAAATAGCCAAACAATATAGGCCTTTTCAGGCGTTGCCCCCCTGACAGGAAACTCTACTGAAGAAAGTGACCTTTCTTTACACTCTTAACTCAGTTACTGGGCATCCACTATTCCAGGGAGGATACGAGCCAAGGTGGGATGATCACCAGCAGCTGAAACAGCCTAAAGGAATGACATCTGGACACTGTCTTCTGAATGTTCTCCTTACGACTCTACATCCCATAAATCCCTGAACAGTTATGCGGTACAACCTTTAGTAAGTGTCTTAGTCTGCTCTGGTATCTATAACATAATACCACAGGCTGGATACTTTAAAAAAGAAAAAGGTTGAATTTGACTCACAGTCATAGAGATCTAGGAGTATGGCATTGGCAATTGTTCAGTTTCTGGTAAGAGTGCAAACTGCACTGATTGATGGTAAAAGAACAGAAAAAAGAAGCAGAAGTGTGGAAAGGAACAGTTGTGTGAAAGAGACTGAGGAGAGGTGCCACGATGGCTTGGTAATGACCACTTTTGCAGTAATTGGTCCAGTATGAGGAGAGCAAGAAGCTTCTCCCAAGAAAACAACCTCAGTCTGTCATAGAGTTCTCAGCACCTCTAGGCAAAGCTGCACTGGGAAACAAGACTCAACATGAGTTTCAGGAAGGACAAACCAAATTCTCTTTTTACTTAATTCCCTCTATTCTTCTGGATGTCTCAGAAAGAAATGCGTCTCTTTTGACAAAGAAATAATAGACTCTAGGCTCAGATCCTTTTCAAGCACAAAATTTATACACAAGTCAATGATATTGTTTGTTTACACTTAATTTCTTACCTATGTTCCATTTATAAAAGTGTGTATTGATTTTCCATGTGTGACTATATAAAGTTACCTTCATAAAGCATATTTGTACAAGTAAGCAATTAATCGAAACATGAAAAGTGAGCCTATATAATTTAATGCAGATTTAAAGCCTCAGGGGAATGGGATTAAAAAAGATAAAAACCTACAAGGACAGAGCTCACTCTATATAAGGGATATCAAGAGTGCAGGATTTTAGGAGACAAGCCACAGTGGCATTCTGGAGGCCCAAGCCCAACTTGTTGATCTCACAATTTCTTCTGCACCAATGTTAATATTGCCATAAGCAAAGTTACACGTTCCTGTCTGTTCCTTTTTCTTATACATCCTGTGTTTATTACAAAGCATGTTATTTCCCACTCCCTTGCTGCCATAGGTTGCTTATTCAGGGATATCTGGAATCCTTCTGAACTGTTGAGACAAAAATGTAAGGTTTTGATGTAAAGGTATTGCTAAGGTGTTTCCGCATGATAAGGGAAAGATGGGGTTTTGGGGTTCATGATAACTATGACTGAAACTATTTAAGCTAGCTCCACTTAGGAAATAAGTTAAGCCTGAGAAAAACTAAGGTAAGTTATATGAGAGAAAAATACTTTTATGTCATCCTCTCTAGAGTTTGAATGTTTTTCTGACATAATGGATTAGTATTCCATTTTTAAAACTATTTTAAAGGCAACCATAAGCTATACTAGAAACAAAACCTTGTGGCAGCACCATTGTCAGGCAGCTTCTGGAGTGTTAAGAAGGCCAAGGCAGGGGATCACAGGAGCCCAGGAATTCTAGGCCACACTGTGTTTTTTTGTTTTTTGGGGTTTTTTGTTTTGTTTTGTTTTGTTCTGGTTTGGTCTTTTTGGTGGAACTGGGGATTGAACTCAGGCCCTTGCACTTGCCAGGCAAGTGCTTCATCCACTGAGCCATCTCCCCGGCCCCCACACTGTTTTTCTTTTTTCTTTCTTCAAGAAACTTTCCAGCAGCAGGAGACAGAAGGTTTGCTGCACAGAGGAGGGACCTGGGAAGACAGCAGGACTCTGTTGTGCCTGTGCTGCCCAAGAGAGTCGCTAACATAGAAGACCACAGCAGAGAGTGAAGGATGACAGGAGCTCCTGCTGAGATGTTAATCCTGGCAAGCCACACCAGACTCCCACGCGCTGGGGCCTCTCTGGTCAGCAGAGAGGGCCTGAGCCTGGGAAGCTTTTGTTCCCAAATGCAAGGTTCTCTTGCCTCTGTCCCTTTCCTGGTCCACTTTTCCAGTGCTGTTATCAGCATCACTGGTTACTTGGCAGACTGGCCGACAAATCACTTCTCTCTCTCATCCTCATTCAAACACAACCTTGCATGAGGGCAGATGGTGGCCATTCATTACTGCTTTCGTTTCAGACTTTAGAGCAATTTTTAGAGTCTCAGTAACCACTTGCTAAGTGAATTAATATAGTGAGAGATGAAATAATACTAAAGCACCTCCCGATCCAGGTACGAATTTAGTGTAAAGAGAACTCAACAGACACATCTAATTCAGTGCCAATAGGGCACCTACAAAGTATTCCCTGCAGTGTTATCCCAATATTAATTATAGCTTATATTATAGATACCATTCATTAAGAAATTTTCTTTTATCATAAAATACCACCATAACAAATATGATAGTGAAATCGTAGGTGCCCAATGAACAAAATTCCCAGGTAACAAATGTGCAGATTTTTCTATCCTGACCTTTCAATATGTATCTGTATTTTTCTGAAATAATTACTAGTATCATTACAGTGGGATTTCATTATCTTTCACCAGTATATACATTCAACTAAAATTCATTAGAAGTTATAAACTTTCAAAATAAGATAAGAAATCGAATGTATTCATTATGAGAACCGAATAAGGGACTTTTCTGCTGTAGTTAACAAAAAAAGCATTTGCTTTTAGATTTCCCTCACAGTTGTTATTATGAGTCCCATCTAGATGCTCACCAAAGCCTCATGGGCACAGGTAGGGCTTTTTCAGAGGTTCTTGGATCTGGTGTAAATGATCCTGTGATTGGTTCATGTTCAATGCTAGGGTCAAGAACAACAGGATTAAGGGTGTGAGTTTTATGCACCCATAGTAGCTGAGGTAACATATAAGGGATAGAAAGAACTGTAGTTATCCCTTATTGCTTTTAATACCTTCTTCTTGCAATGAACTGTTTTACCTCTGCAATTCCATTCTGCTTTGTTTTGTTGTTTTGAATTTTTCTAATCGTTCTAATTTAATTTAATCTGTTTATTAGGTATAGGGTCTCACTACACAGCTCTGATTGGTAGTGATCCACTTTCTCGGGCTCTCCAGCATTGGGCTTGCAAGCATGCACCACCACACCTGGTTTTGGTGGCCACAAGGGCACATCCTGGATTCCAGGGCTAGCATGACATGCAGTACTGGGGATCAAACCCAGGCCCCTGCACTTGCCAAGCAGGCACCTAGACCGCCAAGCTTTCTCCCCAGCGCTCATCTTGCTTTGGATCCAACCAGTTATGGACTCAAGCCCCCGCAAACCATCCAGATAGTGCCTTTATATAAAACATGGAAATATACAGATCACTCTTTTCTCCACGCTTGTGAGACCCACTGACATAAGAACAGGAAAAAAAAAAAGGTATTTCTCGGTGTGGTACTTCCTCAAGTTTGAATGTCTTCCAGCAAAACTTAGGTCATGGTTTATTCTCTTCATTACACATTAAGAGGTAGAGATTACAGCATTTGGAGGTTGGACTTTTGGGAGGTAATAAAGTTAAAAAGAGGTAATTTTGGTAGAGATTATGATTTAGTTCCAAAATCTTTCGTCAGCATCTTATGTACTCAGAAGTGAGGCCTTTGGAAGGCGGGTCATGGGGTGCTGCACTCTTTAGTGGATTACTCTATTGATGAATTCTTAGCTGAATGCACTGCTAGGAGTTGGGAACTTCCTGGGGGAGTGGATTCCCTGGAGGTGAGGCAACGGGGCATGACCTGGACAAGACAAGTGCCTTTTCATCTCCTGCTCCTCCCTCCTCTCTGCTTTCTGGCTGCTGTCAGATGAGCAGTCCTCCAGCAGGCCCTACTGCTTCTTCCTTAGCAGCAGCCAGCCATAGATTGCACCCCCTGGCATCTGAACAAAATAGATCTCTCCTCTTTCAATCTGTGTGTATTAGTTATTTTGTTCCAGTGCTGGTAAGTGTGTATTAGTTATTTTGTTCCAGTGCTGGTACAGGGGCCCTGACCCAATAGGGATGGGGTTGTATAAGGAAAAGAGGAAAGGCCTGAGCTTTGCTTTTTGCTTATTTTTGTTGTTGTTGTTGTTTTATAGGTTCTTTCACCATGCTAGAGATAAAAAAATACTTTTTTCTGTAAACTGGATGAACTCTGCCATGAGCAACTAAAAACAGACTATATAACACTATTTCCTGGTTTAGTCCCTGCAATGTCAATTTACGCACTATTAATTTTCAAGCAAATGATTCCGCTTCTTCTCCAGACAGTAGTTCTTTCTTCCTAAAACACCAATGCACCTTGTCCACCTGGTTTCATCATTCAAGATCGGTGTCTCAAATCTCTTCATATGTGACATTTTCCTCTCTCTACCTTCTGTCTCACTCCCCTAACACACTGTCAAGTAGGTTCTGATAACTCTATGAACTTCTACCACAGAGGTGATTTACATAATTACTATGATCATATGTGTGTTTTAGCACTTCTGTTGTAGCAAAAATCTGCATATGGTAGCAGATTTGAGCATAATTCTGGAGATTAAATAAATGAATGAATAATATATGAGTGGGAATGTATCTCAGTGTCCCAAAGAAAATGGTATTAACTACTGAGGAAGCTCTTACATTATAACTGAATGTCATTCCTCAATCAGAAAACACTGCTCCAACCACTCCTTTTCCCTCCAAACTCTGTCCCATCCTTCCACCCAAAGGTAATAATTCTCCATCTAGTCCCGTCCAGTGTCAATATCATGCACGTCAGAGGAAATGAATATAACTGTCATATGGGGATTGTGTCATATACACCATACATATCAGTAGCTCTTTTCAGAACATGCTACAAAATCTGGGTTTGCTAAACCACACACTCACCCTTTACAGAGCATGCCTGGGGATCAAATTCCTGATACTTTCACAGCTCAAGTATTGATGCTTAGCACTCCTCCCTGGGCTGAGTGATGGCTACAGCATGGCCATCTCTCTTGGTTATTTCCTGACAGGGCTGAATTACCCAACAACAAATAACTGGCATCTATTCGGCGGCTGACATTTGAATCTGTATTCATTGTAACGATTATCATTTATCAACAATCAGCTATTGATTGCTCCCATCTGGGTCTTCAGTGAAGGTAAGGGGGCAAAATCTGCATCTCACATGGGCCTGGGGCACAGAAAATCAGCCTGAGCTCGGGAAGTAGGGAGGCCAGAAACAAAATGAATAGCAGCAATCCAAATTATATTAACTTTTAATGAGCCAAGATTAAAAGAGCTCCAGGGACGTAGAGTTCTTGGAGAGGAATAAAAACCCAGGCTGATGAAATACCATTTTTGCTAGCCTTTGCAGAGGCTGAGGTTCCGTTTTCTCCAAATTTTGCACATTTTCCACGCATCTGAAATACCTATTAAAATACATATTTCACAATGATTGTATGCATCTCCGCTTAGCTTTAATGCAGACCGCAGGGAGATGGGGTTTGAATCAGAAGGGGAAAAGATGCCTCAGGAAGCTTTCTGAATAATTAAACTCAGAACTGAAGCAAGCTCATTGCTACCCAAATGGGATACAGATTTGGGAAAGATGAACTAACTATAGGGCTTTAAAAACTCAGCAGATTATCAATTTTGAATTGGATTCTGGACATTTTTAATTCAAATTCTCAATCTCTACTCTTAAAATATGGCAATAGGTATAAACTTTTGTGTCTAATAGTACAAATTTATGTCAAAACAGAGGTCAAAGCCCAGTCTAGTCTATTACTAAATCACTGGGCAGGCTGGGGGGGGCGGTAATGGACTCAGGTAATGAAGGGGGAAAAAAGACCATTAGGTAAATTACTTAGCCTCCCCACAACTGTCTACTAATTTATGCCGGTGTGATGAGAATGATATTCTGCTCTGAGGAAATGTTGATAGAATTCCTAGCTTTCTTTCAGTGGCTATACCATGCTTAACAAGTTTCTTGGCACTCACAAATCATTCAAAAAAAACAGGTTATTTTATTATTATTGCATTAATTCAACAAAAATTTATTAAGTGTTTATAGTATGCTAAGATCCAGATTGGGACAACAACGATAGAGGGAAGGCAGGCAGGCTCCTGAAAGTGGGGCTTTCAAGAAGTTAAGAAATAATACAAATAGATCAAGGAAGGCATATATGAAGAGCTGACATCTGAGATGAAAATTAAGAACAAGAAATGAGAAAATCTGACTGAAGTTGGAGAAAGCGCAGCACAGTAGGGGAAAGGGCATGTTCAGAGGTCCTAGACCAGGGACACATGTGAGCAGTGTGAGGGCCAGATGAAAGGCCAGTGTGTGCTGGATAGCTTGAGCAAGGGAGACTGCAGAAGTACATGGGTGCCACATCATGTGGACAACTTTCGGTCATGGTAAAAAGTTCAATTTTTATATTACGATGAATGGAATACTATTGAAGAATTTTTAGGACAGAAGGTGTTGCTAAAATGGGCATAATTTAATACTCTCCTCCAAACATGAGCTTCTCTTACCAGGTGTAAGGCAATACTCTGAGATTTGGATTCATGTCTCTGTTTTCAAAACCTACTGGCCTCTGGGCACAGTGCAGTCTTATTAATAAGTTCTTTCCACTTCCAAGAGTAGAGAGAAGTGAGATGCTACCTCACTGCAAAATGCAACCAACATTCATAAGGAATGATTGGAAATTACTGTGAGTGTTTACAAAATTATTACAACAAAAGTCTTTGCCTTTAATCCCCCTCAGTAATAGCCCCCAACCAAGTCAAAGTTCAGAGTTCTTGGGCTCATTCACAGATTTTTCCTCAGAACCTAATTTTTTTTCACAGAACAATTTTGCTTTAGTCACAAATATCTTCCCCATTTGTCTTTTCAATAGGAGGTTTGCAAGTGGCAAGTCAAGAGTATTATTGAGTTCTCTTGCTGCCAGTGGTCAGCTGCCCTGCCCATCTCTTGCAGAGGCACCAACAGTCCCATATCATAGCAAGTCATTGTAGCTATCTCCAGTGATTTCAATTTTGTTCTTTTTAAAGCCCTACAATGTCACCAGAAAGCCCTGTACCTTCTAAGGTTTTATTAATACAGTATTTTATTATATTAAATTACATAGCTGCAGGAGACATAGCATATTGAAAGTTTTAACTATAAAAATAGGCATTTATGGAATTTTTCTGACCACATCTGAAATTTGCTTTCTTTCATAATTTGCAGTGCTCTGGGAACATAGCCCCTGCAAATTGATGAATGTCAATAAAAATATTGTATATTAATTCATAGTCCTTACCAATTTCTGCAGCAGTTCCAAAATTATCTTGTAATGCATGTTCTTGTGAGTTGCAAATGTTAAGTGAAATAAATAATGCACACAAGCTTAAATATTACATGGCTTCTTTTATATAAAAAAATCCAAAGTATAATAAAGAACAACATAAAATGTAAATAATAGGAAATGGGAACATAGATCTTTCTTGAAGAGGATCAAGAGATGAAGGGTTTGGGCGAGGCAAGGAGATAAAAACAAATTAAGCTATATTGTGCACATGTGCAGTGCTAAACTCCACCCAGCGGAGGCAAGCATTGTGTTCTAGGAAAAACAAATCTTAGAAATATTGTGAATGCCATTGCCAAGTGTCTGGCAACAGAAAAGAGGACCTGAAAAACACTATGCTGTGGCTTCATTTATCTAATTCACTGGACCTGGCACTGTCAATGAGCTGGGTCTAAGAAACCCAAAAAGCTGCAATGAAATTCAAAATGGTTGAATTTTAGAAGTTTTGGTGACTTCTATTTCAGGCAAAGAATCTTCAGGACCCATCAGAAGAGGTGCAAGAGGGTTTATAAGAAATTAGAACAAATTTAAGAGTGAAGTGCAGGCACTAAAAGAAATGAGACTCAGTACAATCTCATCACTCAGTAGAACTGAGAACATTAATACTCTCCTTGAGGGAATAAAAATCCTGGGTGGAAAATGAGCTCACACTGTCCTCTCTTTTCATAGGCATCAGAAGGTTTATTTGTTTGGTTTTTTTTTGTTTTGAGGGGTGATTTAAACATTCTCTGTATTTTCTCAGGCTTTTCCTTTATCTTAGGGTTACAATTCTGTTCCTTTTTTAAAAAAAAAAATAATTTTATTGAGAAACAAATAGCAATGAGACAGTTTCTTTTTTTTTGACAGTGTAAATTTATTTTTGTCTTCATATGTTTATCCACTGGTTTTATCATCCATGGATTAATACATATTAACAGATTTATTGAGATAATTCCAAGACCATACAGTTGTCATTTATTTTCTCTGTCTGTCTGTCCTTTGATTTTTTCTTTTTTTTTTCAAATTGGTAGGACAATTTCAATAATTAACACATTGCATACATTCTTCTTAGTGGTTAATTGCTGTACAAAATGCAGACATGATATTCTATTTACAAACACCATTAGAACAAATCCCTCTACTCATTAAGAGAATGTAATTATATATCTATCCTACCTGCTTTGAATACACAGATACAAAATGGACATTCATCTGTA
>NW_004524647.1:1584371-1596489 GCF_000260255.1 Octodon degus
GGGGTGGGGGGCCGCCGGAGGGGGTGGGAGAGGGTCCGGCCCACGCTGCCTCCTGGGCTGGGACTGGTCCCGCCAGCGCAGTGTAGCAGGAAGCTCTCCACACACTCACCGGACCTGGGCTAGGACTCAGTGTTCCTTATTTTTAATGGAGCCAGTTTGTGGTCTTTTAGTGATAGATCTTGTGGGAAAGGCGTGAATCTGAAACCAAAGAAATGTTGACCTGAGTTGTCCTTATCCCTGGATGAGGCTCCTGCTCCTTGCTTTTTTACCTGTCAGTGTATATATGACTTTTTAATGATGGGTCCTGTGAGTGACTTTGACTGAGTCCTTGAACTTGCAATCTTATTAAATTACATTTTTGTTATGATGCCCTTGCCTCTTTTTTGCCCATCTTTTATTTCTTCTGTTTTATCCCAGCACTATGCAACTTCTGGCTTTCTATCAAAGTCAAAATGACCATGAACAGTAAATCTTTAAATTAATTCAGGACACTGAGTGAGCCATAGCAGCACAATTAAAGACACTCAGGAAAGAGAACTCCTAGAAATACCTCCAAAAGTGACAAAAGGTCTGGCATAATTGACTGAAGATGAGTATTGGCAACAATACCTATTTTATTGTAATATGCTTTTTCAAGTGAAAACATTAATATATTTTTATCACACCAAATATAAGAGGAAATAAATTAACACAGTTAGTTGGGTTTTACTTAGAATGCTGGGTTAATCATCACAGAGCTTTGAATTCATGATAGTCTGAAAGCAAATTTAACTTTTCAAGTAATCATATTTCATGGTTTATATGAACAAATGTATTTCCTATAAATAAACTTTTTAAAGTTTTATGAATAGCAGTCTTGTGGTAAAATGATACTCCTTTGAGATGCCAAAAAATCATTGTCGTTAGGCAATAAATATTAGCAATAAAAATAGTGCAGGTATAGCTTTAAACTCAGTAAAACTTTTAGCCTTCTTAGTACTTCTGTTCATCCTACTCTCACCGAAAATAGCACTCAAGTATCTTAATAACATTATTCTCTTCTCCAGTCTCCTGTAATTATATTTCTTTAGTAAGAATCAGCCAAATAATTTAAATTCTATGTTTCTCAATTTCCTTAAATTACCTAGTGATCACATCCACACTAAGGAAAAATAGTGATGTAGGAAAAATATAACTCTTAATCTGTTAGGTGTCAGATGTGCCCAGTTCCTGTCCACAGAAATCAAAGAATCTATTCCAAAGGAGGGTAAGCATAGGAAAGGTGTTTATTGGGGCATAGGAATCATTCCTGAGAGACAGTAGGGGCCTCAAATGGGAGGGCACTGAGGCCTTTTGTAGTTTATACAGCAAAGTCACAATGGGTACAGCATTAGTTAAACTACAATCAACCTACAGGATTGCAAGGATATCTACCTAGCTAATATTTCCAATAGTGATGTGGGCCACTTAGCAAAGGTATATGGCTGACATCATTACCTTGGCTTACCTGTGACTTCTCAAAGAGGATCACACCTTTGTCTTACTAGTCATAAGACATATGTCATATGTTATAATGTCTTACTAGTGTGAAAAGCTGAACAAGTAAATGAGATCCAAAGTAGACAATAGATAATGTGAATCAGGAAGAAACTGTTCAAAAGAAAAGAAAAACTAATTGGGGAAAGAGGAAAGAAAGGAAGGGAAACTAGGAATATATATAATGTATATAGTATATATGAATATATTATACTTACAAAGTCCTGACATTATATCATGCCTGTAATTTGTACTCTGAATAATTATTATGAAGATAAGAATGTGCAATCTACTAATTATTGTTACTGTACTATTAGTCTGATTTGAAACTCTGTTTTATTGCATCTCTATTTTTCTTCTCTTTAAAATATAAAAACTTAAAACAGGAACATTTTGGAGCTGGATGGGTCCAGGTATGCTGAATACACACCATAGTGTCTGTTGCACAGCAGGCTAGTCTCCATGCAGAGAGGCAACAGCATACGATGGTGGAAGACAGAGAAAGCAATGAGACAGAGACAGAGAGAGACACAGAGAGAGACAGACAGAGAGACAGAGGCAGAGACAGAGACAGAGAGACAGAGACAGAAAGACAGAGACAGACAGAGATAAGAGACAGAGACAGAGCAATTTTGAGATTATTGTTAAAGTCCTTTTGAGATTTCCCATTTGAATAAACTGTTATCTCACTAGGGGTGGGATGTCTTCTCCTGCCCACTAATAGGACTAAAACTATAGACTTTATAAAGATTAATGTCATCCATGTATACTCACATTTTTATTTTATCAAGATTAATGTCATCCATGTATACTTGCATTTTTATTTCCTCCTGACTCATTATAAAAGGATCTTTCTGCCTTTGGGGAGCAGGTGCCCCAATTGCAGTTTTTTATTTTCTCTAGATTCTGCAGGTCTCTGTTTTTTTAAGTTTTCTTTTTCACAAAACCCACCCTTTCATGCATATTGAAGTTTTCCAAATTAACTTCCAGTTTCCTCTGCCCCCAGCCTGACACTACCAAATTTGTTACTTTGCTCCTTAACCCTCATTCCCATTTCTTGAAGACTTATAGACAACAATCAAAACATCGACATTGGAGATGAATACAAACTTCTCAGATGAAGAAATACAAATGGCAAGAAATATATGAAAAATGTTTAATGTCATTTGTCATTCAAGAAATATAAATTAAAATAACCCTGAGATTCCATCTCACCCCAGCTTTCTGGCTATCATCAAGAACTCTACCAATAATAAATGCTGGAGGGGCTGTGGGGAAAGAGGAGCCCTTCTCCTGTTGGTGGGACTGCAAGCTGGTGCAACCACTATGGAAATCAGTGTGGTGATTCCTTAAAAAGCGAGAATTGGAGATCCCATTCAAGCCAACTATTCCCCTCTTGGGTATTGTTCCAGAACAACTGAAAACATCAAACTACAGTGATATATGTGCACCCATGTTAATAACAGCACAATTTGTCATAGCTAAACACCAGCGCTTCCCAATTTACATCACTGCACAAATGCTGCCTTAATAGATTGCCAGGCCTTGGACCTCTCATGTCATCTAATGCATTGTGCCCCTGGAGCAAACTCTAATTAACAATTCTTACAAGTGTTTCCCAAGCTTGTTCAAATCATTTTACAACTCCATACCTTCCCACTCAATAGTTATTGGACCAATTTGGTCCACTAAACATGACCCAAGCATGCTATGCTGTCTCACACCTCCATATCTTTGTCACTGTGCCCTTAATTCCTTCCTCCAACTTATTCCTTCTTACCACCCTTCCAATTTTTCTCAACTTCAATACTACTTTCAAGAAAAACAGTTGAGGGCAACTGATGTTCATTGAGAACTCACTCTGTTCTAGAGTTTTGTTGAGTGCTTCACATACTTTATCTCATTTAATTCTCAAAACATCTGAGAGATGGGTGTGCTCATTGTGATCCTTTCTGTATAATGAAGGCTTTAAGTGACTCTAAGCGACTGTGTGTTTGTGGGTGTGGCTTAGAGGACTGAACCCAGAAACTCCATCACTTCACTGCACTCCAGACCTTTCTGTTATTTGATACAATCTTGCTCAGTTGACCAGAACTGCCCTGGACTTGTGTTCATTCTGCCTCTGAGTGGCAGGGATTATTGGTGTATGGGACTGTGTCCAAGTGAAGGAATGTCTTTAAAGCCATACTGCTAGAATATAAACTTGGTCTAATGATCTAAGTCCAGAAACTTCTATCCTAATCACATGCCCCAAAACTCTGTGCTTGTCCTACATACTTCTCTTTCTATTCATGCTACCTTGTTCTTTGATTACTCATTCATAATTTTCAGAGAAGTTTCTTTGCAAAAGGAAAGAAACCAGACATCCTTTACCTATTTCCTCTCCCAAGCCCACCAACACACTTACCAAATGGTGGTTCAACAAAAGTTTCCTACAACTGATCTGAAATAAATGCATTATGCATAGTGACTAATGATGGAGTGAAACTTCAAGGCACAATATCTAATTAATCTGATAGTGGCTGACTGCCAGCACTCTGAAATGATCCATTTTCCATCGAGTCTCAGAAGATAGCAAACATTTACAGCTCTTTCTCTATTTCCAAAACCCTAAACCTCTTGAAGTAGACTCTCTATGCAGAACTATCCAAATTATAGTGATTACTTGAAAGAACTTTCTGTTTATAGAAACCTATGTTTTTCAATTTTCTGCAAGATGAACACTCAGACTAGAGACTCTGTAATACTAAGATGTTAAGGACCTTTGAAAACATTGCAGAAGTAGAAACACAGTTCTCACAGATTAGTGTTATCATAAGAGTTTCCTGTTCTCCCTGGAGGATTCTGCAACATCTTAAATTTGCCTTAGGATGAAAAACATGAGTACATTAGGGAAATGGTGAAAGAAGGGAGGAATAAGTCAAATATAGAGCCTGAAGTAGAGATGTCACTTTATTTCCATTTGTCTTTCTCAAACATAAAAATCTATCCTCTCTATTTCTCTTCAACATATTATAATAGGAAGCTCTGCCTTTAGTTATTTTAACATGCTAAGTACTACCATCCCAAAATCCACTCATGCCTGACGTTTTTAAAATTAAGTTCATTGGTACAATTTAGACATATGTAATGGTCACATTCATCATAGGGAATTTGTACCTCTACATGCTGTACATCTCAGTTCTTCTTTTCTCTCATTCTCCTCCCCCTTCAATTCCTCTTCCTCTCCTTATTTATAGATTTTGTTTCAATTTTATTTTTGTTTTAATCTTATTTCTTATTTTCCTCTCCACTCCCTATCAATTTCCCTTATCTTTTGAACAATCACTTCCCATTTCATAGTGTTTATTATCCATTTTTGTTTACTTACCATTTGAGTTTCTCACTCCAAAGAGACAATGCAATATTTACACATATGTGCTCAATTTAATGCTTTCAAGATCCATCCATGTAACTATAAATGTGTCAAATTTTTCCTTCTTTATGGATGAATAGTACTCTATTCCATAAAAAACAACATTTTTATCCATTCATCAGTTGTTGGGCATTTGGGATGTTTCTAAGATCTACAAACTGTGCTGCCATAATCATGGGGGTGCCTATATCACTGTGGCATCAGGATTTCAATTATTTTGGAAGACCAAAAGGGACTTGCTGGATTAAATGGAACCTACTATACTTTTGAAGTTGGGAAAGTGTCATTATTTTCCTTGGGAAACAAACAGGTGAATATTTGAAACTGGATATAAAAACTGGCCTATTTTGAAAACATTAAGAGATATTTATGAGAAAGGCAAGCAGGAGGCTAATACTCTATTTTCACCTGTTGTACTGAGTCCTTCACTTGCTGTCCTTGGTATTCAGTCCCTCACCTTCTACTATCAACACTGTATCAGCTCAAGTTAGTGCAGGACAAAATAATGATAGATATAATAAGAAGGCACGCAGAATGTCAGAGGTGATAGGTAAAATGCAGAATCCTCTATTCCAGAAGGAGAGAATGAAAATCAGAGAGGAGACTAGCTTGCCCTAACTGCCAACAAAACCCTGCTAAGTGGTATCTGAGCTTCAAGAGCCAATATTGTATACTTCTTTCTAGCTTTTCACTCAACAACATCATTTTGAGAATAAAATTGGCCTTAGGGAAAGGATTCATGATGTGGAATTTGGAAAACATTACAAGCCAGTGCATCAGCCCACAGAGAACTAGTTTACCAGCACATCCATGTTTTATATTTGTAAATGTGAAAGCAAATAACATTTCCATATTTCCATGAATCCTATATCATTTCCTTCACTCTTTTTATTGTCTGCTTATTTGCAAAAGGGAAATTCTACTGAACAAGTAGTTGCTGACCACTTTTTATATGCAGGTATAAGGCGAAGACTTGAGAATAAGGTGGTAAAGAAAGCACTTTCTTCCACTTAGTATGATGAGGAACATACATATCAAGCATACAACAGTTACAGTTATAAATAAAAAGCCCATAGCAAGATAGCTGAGTAGACTAAGTGCTTGCTTAGGCAAGAGCAGGGACCAGGGCTTAGTCCTAGGCAAAACATGTTGCACTGGCCCTATCCCTGGACGCACTGAGCTGGTGACCAGACTGAGACCCGGTGTGGTGGTGCACACCTGTAATCCCAGTGCTGGGGAGGCTGAAAACAGGAGGATCACTACGAGTCCCGACTGTGTAGTGAGACCCTGTACCAAATAAATAAATAAATAAATAACCTACCCAATGTGTGCCACAACATTATATGTAAAAGGGTTAAAATATAGGCTAAGAAAGTTACATAAAAGTTAGATTTTCCTACTAAGCTATCACAAATTTTTCTGTTCCATTTGAAAATGTACTTTGTAGTTTGACAGATATGAGTATGAATCCTAGCTTCAAACAGTCTTAGCAGATGGCCTGGGACCTATCAAACTTTCAACTTTCTTTTGATAAGATGTCAATAATCTTAACACTACCTCACAGGGTGGATACTAGGGTTGAACTGATAACATGTGTATCTGGCCTACAGCCTATTAGATAAGTGGTGTCTTTCTTGATATGTAAGATTATTGGCATCTTTTCTTCCCACTGCATGTCCAAATGTTCATTCTGTCCATGTCTGCACAGGACATCAGCTTTTCCTCCATGTGTTATTTCACTGAGAAGGTGGGGACTTGAAGAGGCCATCTGGTGATGGTGGACACTGGCCAAGTCGTCACTAATTGCCTAAGCATGCTGGCTTTCCTCGGTAATGGGTTTGGCGGCTCTACTTAATACAGACCACGTGACACCTCCTAGTTGCTGTTGGGAACTTGAGCCCAAGCCAGCAACTCCTAGTTTCATCAGGGCTGGGGAGGAACCTTTGGAGAATCACACTTAACGGAGCTGGCAGGAGTGAGTCCTATCTGCTCCCATGCCCTCCGTGTATGAGCTTGCTGTGACTAAAAGGAACTTGACGAGTGCAATTACAGGGACAGATGGAAGGTGGCAACATTCACTTAGCAGTTTCAGTGACCTCCAAGGATCCATCCTGAGGCAGATCTAAGCCCTCGATCTGGGCTCTGATTTGTAGAGCTCAGGCCAAGTTAGGGCAGAGAGCATATGTGAGTTTCAGGATTTCCCTACCATATAATTTCCCAGCTGGCTCTTTGCATTGCTATATGTAGTCATGCCTCAATCCCATAACAAACACCAAGCTATATGTATATCCAGCAGAGTTCCTGACACACAGTAGGACTCCAGAAATGTTAGTTGAACAGATACAGAGAAGTGCAGAGAAGCTGTGTGGTGCTCTCTTTTACCAGGGTCTGCTTCCAGATTGTTCTACCCACCCACCCACCCCCATTTACTTTCTTTTTTTTTTTGGGGGGGGGGGCGGAACCAGGGATTGAACTCAGATCCTTGCATTTGCCAGTCAAGCGCTTATCCTACTGAGCCATCTCCCTGCCCCGCCCCATTTACTTTCTCCTTTGCTCACCTAACAGGCAAAAGAAGCCTTCTCTTTAAGGGAATCAGTGGAAGGTAAGGCTTTATCTTTGTATCCGATTTAGCACAAGACCCTGTGGCATTTGTGTTGGCAGCTCATTGATCTTGTTTGGAGATGCACCACTGGAGTTCCAATTTAGGGAATTCAACAAACCTGAGTTATATCATCACTTTCTTGGTGACTATACAGTCTTAAAAATGTCATTTAACTCCTTCAAGACTCAGTATGCCTCTCTGGAAAGTAAGACTAATAAAAATACTTGCTTCAAAACTGCAGAGGATACAATAAGATCAGTGAATGTCAGGGACTGGTGGGGAGAGACAAAACAGGTCAGACATGGGATATTTAGGCCAGTGAAATTACATATATATTATTATACTGATGAGCTATCTTATTACACATTTGTCAAAGTTCATGGAATATACACAACAGTGTAGAGAAAATATAGATTAAAAAGGGAGAGAAAAATAAGGAATTTTTATTTTCTGATAATGGAAGCAAAATCTCTTTTGCATTACCTACTAGATGATGCAGCATGTGATTTCCTCATAGGAGTATGTATTCTCTGTACCATTCTCATTGCCCTTCTAGCACACCAGTGCACAGGTAAGAATTATGTTTCATCACATGGCAAAATGGTCTAGTGACCAGGTGTTGCAGTCCTCACAGGTCCATGTAGTAAAGCCTTTACCTTGGCCTTGGCCTCATTGCGACATTGTAAAACTCAAACTTCACTGGAAAGTCTTCAGGTCACTGGGGACAGTTTAGTCTCTTGTTCAGCTCCATTTTTCATTTCACTGTCAAGCCATGAACATTATGACCCTATGCTCTCTATGTGTTCCTGTCACGATGTCGCTATGGGCCTACTATGGTGGGGCCAACCAAACAGGAGCTGAGTATGTCACTGGACAGAGTCTGAGGAGGTTCTCTAAGGAGGGAAGGGGGACCACAACTCATAGCACACCCTAGGAGTCAGTTTATGGATATATCATATCATTAGGACTTTTAGCAATTAGGAATGAGTAGCTAGAAAGAGAAAAGAAGGTTTAGATGTAGAATAAAAAAGCATTGTAGCCTTAGATGACTGTGTCTTAGAGCTGCAGTTTTCTTAGGGGGATAATTTTATTTTTAATTATAATTTTCTTTTATTTTGAAAAGTCAAAACAGGAGCATAAAAAACAAAAGTAAAGACAGAAACAGGGTAACATAAAAATACATACATTACAGATTTTTAAAACAAGAGATTAACAGTGATTGCTATATTATCTATTTTTATCATCAAATCTGTTGCTTAGATTAACAGAGTTATGTAAGATGCACATATGATTGAATATTACCACGTGCCTTCAAGATCTCTTAAACTTTTGTTCTTGACTCTCATTCTCTTTTATTACCTTTTTAAAACAATTTACTTTAAAGAGAATATAGTAATAATTGATATGACATTAGAAACATTACACATTTAGAAGACCAAGAGACCCAGCTGGATGAGTTCGAACTTGGTAAATCGGAGCAGATAAGCTGAGACACACTGCTAGACCCAGATCTATGAGATCATCCTCTATCTCTCTTGATGGAGAGAGGGGACAACAGGTAACCAGGCTAAACTAGCCTTCTTGGAAGATTCCAGGTACATCAAGGGGAAGTAATCAGACAGAACTTAGGGGAACTACTTTAAACACAAATTCCCAATTTAGCATAATTTTAAAATTACAATTACTTCTCTCCTTTCCACCAATCTTTGTTTCCTTTTCTTACCTCAAAGCTTTAAAAATGATGAACAATTAAGCCTCTTATCATTATCAGTAAGTTATTTTAGGTATTTGTTACACTAACGGAAAGCTGAGAAATGCACTAGCCTTGAGTACTAATAGTTGTGTTTCTTCATTCGTATTAACTTTCTCATAATTTCCATCATTGCTTTGGATAATAGAGATTACTCGATTAAGCAACCTGTCAGTGGTATAAGGCGAGGTATCTTGTGATCATCTCTGACATCATTTGCATCTTGCTTTGGTATGATCTGCCTCAGGTTCCTTTCTTTCTCATAGAAAACAGAAGGCTATCAAGTAAGGGAAGATTTTCCTAATGGCTTCCCTATCATGACCACAGGAAACTAAACATTTCTTAAGCCCCATGTTTTCAGTAATGCAGAAGATATAAGCACATAAAATTAATGCTTAATATAACATTTTGTAAGTAGCAGGTGTTGTAACCCAAGAAGGAGACAATGAGGTGAAGCATCCAAAAAGATGGTAGCGCTTTATTTTAGCTGGTACCCAGCAGCACCCTCAGTGTCCAAGAGACAGAGAGGAGCCCCGGGTAAGGGAAGGCACAGTAATTTAAACCCAAAAACCGCAAAACCGCCCATCCAAGCAAGCCGATCACAGAAGCCAATAGCAGATGTTAATGTGGTCAAGGGGGCACATGACCTTTTACAGGATTGGATGTAGCCCACCTGGAGGAAGCTGGACACAGAAGAGTTATCCCTTTGGTCTAGATGGAGTACAGTACAGGGTGTGTAATCTAGGTATATGGTATCTAGGTATATGGTCACATTGTCCTTATAAGGACAATGTGAGCGAATACCTGTTTTTGCCTTATGACATTCTCGGAACCAGGGCAGGGGTGAATCAGAGGACCAAGATGGAGTCACTGTAATCAACTAGGGCAAAGGTGAATCAGAGAGCCAAGATGGAGTTACTAACATCAGGGTGTAACACGCCCTGAAGGGAGTGGGCTTAAGAAACAAAAAGTCACATATTACAGTAGCTGACATGGTTTACTAAGATGGCACATACAGAACAAGATGGCAGCGCTTTGGTCAGGTTATAACAGCAGGCACTTGATAGATGTTCCAACTCTAATGACCACTGTGAGCCTGAGGTTTATGACTACTGCTCAGGTCTTAATTTCTGAATTTAACTCCTGTACCTCCTATCTCATATTCCCTAGCCATAAAAGTATATGGAAATATCTCTTTTGGTATTTAAGAGAGACTGATGGGACATCCAGAGAAGGTATTATTATTCCCATTTTTCATACTCTGAGACAAGGTTTGTGGTGGAGGCAATTGCTTTTGGAAGAAAGGCCCACCATAAAAAAATAGAAAGAAGGGCCAGCAAGACAGCTCAGTGGACCAAGTGCCTGCTGAAGCAAGCACAAGGACCAGGGTTTGATCCCTGGAATGCATGCAGTACTGGCCCTGGCCCTGGGCATGTTGAGCCAGTGGCCAACTCTGGACATGATGGTGCACACCTGTAATCCCAGCGCTGGGGAGCCTGAAAATAGGAGGATCACTATGAGTCTAAGCTGTATGGTGAGACTACAAAAGATTAAAAAAGATACAATGGAAAGGTAGAGAAGCCAGGACATAGTCATGAGCAGGCTGCTAATGTGGCAATAGGGTCTTTGTGCTGATGAAGACTTCCAGGACTGGGCAAATCTCTCCTCAGTTTTCCATGGCAGGTGACAAAACTATGGCATTTACTCACCAGTTCACTCCAACATGGATTAAGTGTTCCCGAGTGTTTTACCTCGCAGGCACATCCAGTCAGCTCTGTTACAGACTGCTGTAAGGGGCCTGACCATCAGAGATGCATGTGGAAAGAACTGCAGGTTCCTACAATACATAAGAACAAATGACATACCAATGGTGAACGTTGGGGCTGTATGGCCGAGGCATCTCTCATCTTTTTCCAAGTACTCTAAGCACTCTAGCACTGGTTCCAGCTAGCAGAACTCCTCCCCACTCAGGATTCTGGTCCTGGTTTCAGTTCAGTGCTCTAGTCCTACAGCAATCTTCTCTGTCCTAACAACATTCTTAGGCCAGCCCAAAGTTCTGGACATCCTTAGAAACAATCAGTTATCAGTACAAAATGATGAGACATAAAAAGTTTTGATAGTTATTTCATGAAAAGCATTATGTACTCAGTCTTGAGCTTTGAAATATCACTGGTATTGGCAAACTTGGAAGAGTATTTAGTCCCTTGGTTGTACATTTCGTCTTCCCAAAGAAATAGAGCATCTTTCTGAGAAATACAAAGAATCTGGACCAAATTTATCTCTTTAAAGAGTTTGAAAACAAGAACTTGAAAGATGTAGTGGCAGTGTTAAAAAGACATTTAGAAATTAGTGAGGAAGAGTGTCTTCAGAATACAGTATGTATTATTTCAAGCTCTTCCCACTGGCCAGAAACAATGCCACAAAGAAAGGTTTTTGTCATGAACAAAAACTGGAAACTCTAAGAAATACATAAACATTTAACTGACAACTTATGTTCTATTTCTATTTCTTAAAATTCAAGAGAAAAACAAGGAGTGGGGAGCCAAATCAACTGAGTGACTAAATACAGCAATATGCTCATACCTTTGCCAGCCTCATCTCCTAGGCAGCATTTGGAGTACAGCCTAGAAATGGATTGAAGGTGTCAGTCAGACATCCCTTTGCAGCCCACACCAGTGTCCTGCAAATGCCTGCCATTTGTATGTCATCTTTGTGCATATGGACATGCCTGTCTAAGTACTCATTCTCTCTCTCTCTCTCTCTCTCTCTCTCTCTCTCTCTCTCTCTCTCTCCCTCCCTCCCTCCCCCTTCCTCTCTCTCCATCTCTTCCTCTCTC
>NW_004524647.1:1596992-1605027 GCF_000260255.1 Octodon degus
AATCCCTCTTCTCTCTATTTTTTTGGGAAGTGGTGGGGCTGGGAATTGAACTCAGGACCTTGCACTTTTCAGGTAGGCGCTTGTGCCACTGAGCTATGTCCTCGGCCCTCTTTGCTCTTTTTATAAAAGGGGAAATCAGAAAGCAAACAAGGAAAAAAAATGCTATCATGGAGCTTACATTTCTCCCTCAGTGTCCATTAAGTACTTGACCCAGTATCCCTCGTGGACACCAAAATCTACAGTAACCACATCTACATGTACTTAAACCCCTTATGTGAAATAGTATATTTGCATAGAACCCACACATACTCATCTCATATACCTGGGTCTTCTCTAGATTGCTTACCAATGCCTAATGAAATACAGTCCTATGTAAATAGCTGTTATACTGCATTGATTAGGAAACAGAAAAAAGTGGACTTCAGGAAGGATTAAAAGTGATGAAGCAGAGACTGACTGTAAAATACATCCTCTCTAGGATGTGGATTCCGACATCTGAGAAACAACTTGGTACAGAGAAAAAGCAATCAGGAGAGAGCTGACAGGAAAGCTACAAAGTACAGAGAAGATGGAGATATGAAGCAGCACACATCAAAAAGAAAAGAAAATAAAAAAGAAAAGGGAAGGAGGAAAGAAAAACAGAAGCAGTCAATAAAGGAACCCTGGCTTCTGGGGAGAAGAACTTACCTCCACTAACACAAGGTGAGCAGTGGCACAGAGAAGCAGCAGACTGGGCTGGCAGTGCCAACCTCAAGAAAACCCAGGGCGATTGTAAGGTACAAGAACAGTGTGGGGTTTTACTCCAAAAATGACTTTCTTTCAAAGCAGGCTGGAGTTGATGAAGAAGTCCATGTGGTGTCTGTCATATTTAAGTGTTCAATCATTTTGAGCAGCACTTAGTAGTTTAAGACTGAGCTATAGAATACTACCCCTCAGGGGTTCTCATGTAGAAATCCACAGTGCCTGGATGCATAACAACCCAAGAGAGTCACGGAGAAGATGTAGGCTAGACATCAAGCCCCTGAGGTTCTTGCACTCAGTCCAGGAAAACATGGTTGGCTGGCCCTCAAATTAAGAAGCCAGGCCAGATATATGTGGCTTTCAGAGATGACTGGGGCTGACGGTGTAGCCTTAAGGCCAGAAGATTGCTTGACCCCTCGTGCCAGCCCAGCTCCCCACTTCTAGTACAGTCATCAGCAATCTGTTTGTACTCCCCATCTGCCAATGCCATCCAGGGATAAACCTTGGCTGCGGCTGCCTTTTTTTTTTTTTTTTTTTCTTGCTTTTTTTTTTTCTCTCACTTTTACCTGATTCTATTAATTTTCTTTCTTTTGTATTTTTTTGGGGGGTGGTACAAGGGATCAAACTCAGGACCTTGTGCTTGCCAGGCAAATACTTATTCCACTGAGCTATCTCCCCGGCCACATCTTGTATTCCTTAATAGGATCATCTATTTCACTTTTCTGACCTCCTTTTCATCTTTCTTTTCTCTGTTGTTACATTTCACTTTTTTTATTCTGTCATCCCCTGCCCCCTGCTTCTTTACTAGGATTGCTATTATGCATTATTACTCTTTAGATATTGAGTTAACTCTGTGCTATTATTGCTGAATTATTTTCTACTGTTAATGGTGGTATAGTTGTCAATATTTGGTTTATCTTTAGATCTATATTATAATTATAGATCTCCTTTCTATGATTCAGGGAGGTACAGTGGGAATTTTTAATTGGTTCTCATGGGATGTCAGCAATGTTTTGCTTTGATGTTATTATTATTGCTGATGTTGCTCCTATTGTCAAGGTGGCCTAATTGCTGCTATGGTGTAGTTTTTAACTCCATGCCAATATATGGTTTGTGTTTGTGTCACCGAGAATACAGTGGTTCATTTCTGGAGAAATGGGTGCTGGGCCAATTACACTGAAACTTCTCTTCCTTAATTTAGGTAGCCAGATCTTGGGAAAGAGGCAAAGTCCTAGAGTTAGCCATACCCAAGTGCATCATTGAAAAGTATACCTTAACTAAAGAGACCTCCATAAAAGTAACATGCTCATGCTACTATACTCAATCCACAGCCCTATGCCTAACCCTCCATCCTCTGGAAAAGGAAATCAAAGAGGACATTAGAAAATGGAAGGGTAATCATTGTTCGTAGGCTGAATCAATGTTACCAAATGCCCAAATTTCATGTATTGATATATAGATCTAATGTATTATCAACAAAAATGTCAATCACATTCCTCACAGAAGTGGAGGAATTATCCTTAAATTTATATGGGATGAGAACAGACACAAAAGGACAAGAGCAATGGTGGGTATCAGGAGCAAAAGGAGAGGCATCGCAATCCTGGATTTCAAGTTATATTGCAAAGCTACAGTGATTAAAAACAGCATGGTACTGAAACAAAAATAGATATGTGAGTGGCTAAAACAGAGAAAGATTCAAAAACACCAGACACATTCAGCAAAGTTTGGCAAAGAAGCAAAAAGCATACACTGGAGAAAAGATAATCTGATTAAAACATTGCTGGGAAAACTAGCTATCTATATGCTGAAAAATTCATCTAGACCCATATTTTTCACCATATACTAGACTAAAATCAATATAGATCAAAGAAGTAAATATTAAAATAGAAACATTTAACCTACTGGGGGATAAAACAAGCAAATCTCTTGAAGACATAGATGTGAATAGTAACTTTCTGAACAGTACCCCAATTGTACAATAGATAAACTCAAAATCAATAAATGGGATCATATCAAATTAAAAAAATTCTACACAAAGAAATATTCTGCCCCACAAAGAATACAAGTGATCGAGTGAAGCTATGACCTACTGGAAAGGAAAAATGTTTTGCCAGCTGTTCTTTGGATATAGAACTAATATCTACAATATACAAAGAACTCAAAAAAATTAGACCCATGAAATAAAAACCCAACCAAAAATAGGCAACTGAAATGAACAGACACTTCTGAGACATACAAATACATGGAAAATGTTGAACATCTCTGGGCATTAGAAAAACACAAATTAAAAAGCATGTCCTACTTTACTAAAGAAAGTATTGGCTATTACCAATAAGTCACATATTAAGAAATGCTGGCAAGACTGCAGGCGAAAAGGAACCATGCTATATTTCTGGAGGACATGTAAACTAAGGCAACTAATATGGAAATCAGTAGGGAAGTTCTTCAAAACACTAAAAACAGAAATTTTATTTGACCTATTTATTCTCCTCCTTTCTATCTTTCCTAAAAGAGTTAAGAACATTAAATTATAGAATTATATCCCTCCTCATGTTTATAGTGGCTCAATTGCCAAGAGCTAAATCTTGGAAGCTACTTATATGCCCAACTATGCATGAATGGATTTTTTTTAAATGTGCCATTTACATATGATGGAGCACTACTCTACTATAAAGAAAGATAAATATAAGTCATTTGTAGGAAAATGGATGCACTTTGAGACCATCGCATTAAATGGAATGAATCAGGTATGAAACTTAAATATTGCCTTTTTCTTTTATACAAGAAAATGAAAGTGTAAATAAACTAATGAGCCAAATACATGGTAAACTGTAAAAAATAGGGACATATGGCAGTTATTTTTCAAATGGGAAGAGTATTGAGGAATTGGCAGGTAGAAAGGGATGGAAGGATAAAGGGATATTAAAAGAACTAAATGTATTATATACATGCACTAATTCATTACAGTCCACAAGGAATGTAATCATGCTCTATAAACATGTATTAATAAATAGAAAAATTAACAATAAAAGAAAAAAGGGCACATAGCTAGTACAGAGGCAATCTGTTTTTAGTATTCCCATCTACAATCCATTGAATTCATGCATATGGAGGGCCAACTACACAAGGACTATAAAGCACTTATATACAAGAGAATACATGGCAAATGACTGAATGATTTCGTTACCATGTGCTACTTCTCAAGACTGCCAAGGAGATATCATACTTTTCTTTCCTCCGTGTTTAGCCTTGGACCTGGATGACATCAGCCTGGCTCCCTGACTTGTGGGCTTGGCTGAGTTGGAAAGAAATTCTGCCTTCTCCTTCCCCTTTCTGTAGTGGTAAGATTAGCAGCTCCATTGAACATTTGGGATCAGGGAAGACACCTGAGTCTCAGCAACCTGTCCTAAGTCAGACAGCTGTTATAAGAAAGAACACTACATTTTAGCAACTTTGTCTGTTGTGCTGTAACCCACCAGGATGGCACTATTTTTGCCTCTACACAATTTTGCAGTTCATTAGTATAGTAATACTTAGAGCCAAGCAGGAGTGATAGGCACTCATGAATTTTGTATGATTTCTTATTGTCAAAGGAACCTAACTAAGGACAATCACACAAGGCTTTTCCACTGGGGCACTAAAAGAATTTACAGATTTGGAAATTTCTCCACAGAAGAAAATAATCACAAGTGAAGAAAATTGTGTTCATATAATGTGCTTCAAAGCTATACCAGAGAAATAAGTAATCAGGTTTAAATATCTGTTTCACTTGGCCTAGTCATTAAGTCCCCAGATGGCTGTGATTAAGTGTCCAGTGGTTCCCTAAGCACCCACACCTTCCATCTGCTCTGCACAGCCCACAAACTGGGCAAGACAATGTGTACAGCCAGGGACAGTGGGAGTCAAGTCACTTTCCTGCTTCCCTTTCACCAAGACCACCTTAGGTGCTGGGATGATTTTGTTGAAGGTGATTTTTTTCCCTTTTCCAAATGGTTCCTTTCTCCCTTCTACAATACAATCTGGCTTTGAAGAAAGAGAGGAAAAAAGATCTCTGTAAAAGTCAGGTGGGCACACCTGCAGGGTTTTGATACCAGGCCATACCAGTGACATTAAACGCACAGTCAATAATGTACTGCCCAAGCTGAGCTATGGATATTACAATAGCCTTTCTATTGGGAGCCTTTATTCTTTGTTTCAGATAAATCCAGCTACTCTCCTCTAGCCAATCTTCAGTGTTTAGAACTGACTTTCTCCCTAAGCAATGGCTCTCATTTAGCTCTGATCTCATGAACAGAAAGCAATTTAGCAAGAATATAAGAACCGAGTGGTAGTGGGGAAGGCTGTGTGTAAGAGATGACTGGTGGCAATGATGAATAATTGTTGTCTATGAAGAAGCAAATTTTGTGCTGTACAAAACTCATCCTGTGGTAAAAACTAGTTTTGCTTCTATTTATTTTCAGATTCATTTCAGAATTTCTGATTTATAAATGTAATTGTTATCTCCTAAGTTATTAGTACATGTCTGTGATGCAAAATAAATATGTTCATCATGAGATATTTTCACATACACATATTATATGTTGTTCCTTATTATTCCCCCTCCCTCATCCTCCTGCCTATCTCTCCACATTGCTAGGTGACATTTCCGTCTTCACAAAGTCTCTCTTTGTTTCCTACTCTCTGTTGTTTACATTGTCTCTCAAAGTGGGTAAAATATGAGTCTAGTTTCTCATTGGTTATGAGTTAAATACTTAACACATGTTCCTTTTTATATTTGGATTAAAATCACAATTTTTTTTCCAATTTGCAAAATCATCTTTCAATAGCTACTTGGAATGTCTCAAGGGCATATATACCTACAGCCTATGTATGTCACATACATTTATACTGATTTTTCTCTTCTATCAGACTTTACTTCATCCCTCACTCCTGGCTCTTTAATGTTACATTCCCAAGTAAATTACTAGTGTATGAGATTTTGTCCTGCTTTTACTTTGTGTAAGGGGAAATAAGACACTGGACTATGGAAGAGATTCTATAAATATTTACTATTTGAATAAATTAAAAATTGTAATCATCAAGGGAAAGGGAAATATTAAGGGAAGTAAATTGGACTGATTTTTTTTTATGTATTTAGTACAGGGTCTATAGGATCTCACTACACAGATTGGACTCTTAGTGATCTTCCTGTTTTCAACCTCCCAAGCGGTGGATCATAGGCAGGTGCCACTGTGGCCAGTTTCAATCACCGTTTCAGTGCACCCTGGGGGCGGGGCTGACACACCATTGACTCTAGACGCTGGCAATGGAAATAAATTAGAATCTTGAAACTAACAATGCAAGTCACATGTTAAGGATAAACAAACACTACAACAGAAGGAGTTTGGATCTTTGATAAGCACATGACATTCTATGAACCCTGGAAAAAGTATATTTCCATGAAAGAAGGTAAATAAATCATCACATATATCATCATTTTGAATTGATATCCCTCTTATCTGAGGCTCTTCTCAACTCATGCGTTCACTTTTTTCTTAAATCATTTCTTTCTCTGAAAGTCTTTTGGTTTCCACATGGCTGAATAGAGGAGGAGCCACACTGGAATAACTCAGAAAAAAAGCTCATTTATGCACACAGGGAAATAGAAGAAAAGGAGTAACATACATCCAAATGCCAAAATCAGTCTGAAATAAGAGATGTGTAGATCAAACAGAACAGAGGCATAGCACATTATAAAGTGGTAAAGCACTCCACAGAGCAATACCAATTGATGACAAAAATAAAAACCTTACAGAGAACTGAAATATATAATCTTTATCTCAATCTGATGAAATCCATCTATGACAAACAAACAACCAATATCATATAAATGTTCAAAACTGGAAAGCTTTCTCTCTAAAATCTGAAACAAGATAACAATGTCCACTATCACCATTCCTACTCAGTATAGTTCTACAAACATAAGCCAGAGAAACAGAAAGAAATAAAAACAATAAATATAGGAAAGGAAGAAGTTATTATTTGCAAATGGCATGATACTTACTTTACATAAAAGATGCAAAAAACTTCACCAAAGGACTTCCAGAACTAATAACCAAATTCAGTAGCATAACTGGATACAAATCATCACTCAAAAATCAATAACATTCCTGTACACAAATGACAAACTCATGCAGGGAGAAATTAAGAAGACCACATCCTACACAATACCAGCCAAAAAACTAAAATACTTAGGAGTCAATCTAACAAAGGAATTAAAAGACCTTTCCATTGAAAACCACAGTACTCTGAAAAAAGAGGAACAAAGATTAGAAAATGTAAAAATATATCTTGCTCATTGGTAGAAAGAATCAACATAGTAAAAATGGCCATATTTCCAAAATTGTTATACAGAGTTAATGAAATCCCTATCAAAATGCCATTACCATACCTCACAGAACTTGAGAAAACATTCCTAAAATTGATTTGGAACCAGGAGAAGCCTAGAATAGCAAAGATAATTCTGGACAACAAAGGCTAGGCAAGGGCCTTCACAGTCCCTGACTTCAAATTATACTACAAAGCTACTATGACAAAAACTTCACGGTATAGCAGTATAAAAACAGACCCCATGGGGCTGGCAAGATGGCTCAGTAGGGTAAGCACTTCCCTGGTAAGTGCAAGGGTCTTGAGTTCAGGCCCCATTTCTGAAAAAAAAAAAAAGACCCCTGAGGATCAATGAAAGAGATTAGAAGATGTTAAAAAAAAACTCCAAGTACACATTTTCATCCTGTTTTTAACAAAAGGGATCAAACACATACACTAAAGAAAGGTAGACTCTTTAATAAATAGAGCTAGAAAATCTGGCTTTTCACATGCCAAAACCATATATACAATGCACTAAAACTAAAATAAAAATGCTTCAATAATATAAATATTAAAAGAGACAATGAATCTCCTGGAAGAAAAAGTAGGTAAAACACTAAAGACATAGTGTAGGCAGAGACTTTATGAACAAATCCCTCAGGGAAAATACTAAAAGAATCAACATGTTACATAAGTGACATCTTATTTTTTAAAAAAAGTTTTTCACAGCAAAATGAATCATAAACAGAGTGAAAAGACAACCCACAGAGTGAGAAAAAAAATTTTGGTTATTACTCAGATGAAGGACTAATATCTAGAATATATAAAGAACTAATAAAAAATTAGACTCCCCCAAATTTAAAGACCCAATTCAAAAATAGACATCTGAAGTGAATACACACTTCTCTGATGAAGAAACACAAATGGCAAATAAATGTGAGAAAAA
>NW_004524647.1:1606242-1608383 GCF_000260255.1 Octodon degus
TTTAAAAATAGGCATAAAGAATTATATACTTCTTATGTTTACACATAAGTCCAAAAATGTCACCATATACAACCTTGAAGCAGGACAGTCCCACAATATTGTTTTTCCTGTCTCTTGCTTTCATTCACCACCCCCTTCTTTGTAATAGTAGTTTCATGCTTGGAGTGCCTATCATTCTGTTCTTCTGAATAGGGGCTGCTTGTCATGACATTCCAGTTGCTGCTATGATGTCTCTCAGGTAGAAGAATGGCTATTATCAAGAAATCAACCAACAACAAATGCTGGTAAGACTGTGGGGCAAAAAAGGAACCCTTCTCCACTGTTGGTGGAGTTTACACTGGTAAAATCACTGTGGAAATCAGTGTGGACATTCCTAAAAATCTAGGATTAGAGGTCTGATTGGACCAAGCCATTCCCTTTCTTGATATCTTCCCAAAAGAATTAAAAGCATCATACCACAGTGATAAATAATCATATTTATAGTAGCATAGTTTGCAATAGCTAAATTTTGGGAACAACTCAAATGTCAATCAGCCAGTAAATAAATAAATAAATAAATAATAAGCATTTTTTAGAAAATGTAGTACTATTCAGCCATAAAGGATAAACTAGAGACATTTGTAGGCAAATGTATGTACTTTATAACCATACTCTTAAGTAAAATGAAATTAAACATAGATGTGTAAATATAACATTGTCTCTCTGGTGTGCTAAATTTACAATGTAAATAAGAAACAAAAATGTATAATAGATACTGTGAAATAGAAAGAAATTTTTCAAATGTGAAGAGCTAGGGAGGGGAAAGGGAGAAAGGAATAATGGAAAAAGAAAAAAATGAGAAAAGAAGGAAAAATGGAAACAAAGCTTTTGTCAATAAGGAGGGGAAGAGGGGATAAAGGAAGGGGGAATAAAGATACATTATGTGAAAGTTTGTACCAATAAACTTAATTGAAAAATGAAAGTCTTACAAATCTAAATGAAAGAGCCACTTCTGACATGAGGAAAATATCCATAAATAATTGCTTTCAGTGTACCATATCCATTGCTGACTACAAATTATACAGAACTCCACAATGGTCTAGAATTCTGCAAAACATTGACCTGGTTAAGTTGCAGCCCAAGCGGATTCAAGACTAGTTAGAATTTGGAGTATTAAAAGGAATGTGGCAAGAACTTGAGGGCAGGGAATTTAGGAAAGAACATGAAGGCAACCTACGATAGAGAATAGGCTGTGGCATATGAAGAGAACATCCTCTCTAAATGGAGTGCTAGAGCTTGGGCAAGGCTTGGCTAGCTCTCCAAGGGCCCCTTTCCCTGTCCATCACTCATCATGCCTGTAGAGGAACCTCAAGTGTCCTCATGGCATAGACCCCATGCTCTTTCCATTATTGTCTCTGAATTCTCCCTGCTCCTCGCTTCCATCACCCACAGTGGAGTTGTTATGTGGCTTAAAGGATCTGAAACCATAAAATCATCTAGCTAGGTAGCCCTTAATTTTCCTCTGTCCTGCTTCCTCTCTCTGATGACATGCATCTCCACATATAGTTCAATTCTCAGCAATTTGTACTTAAATTTTAAAACCTGGTTTCTAACACTGATAATTAAGCCATTTAGTTTGTCCTTGGGAACCATGTGGCCCATTATATCCTCTCTTCCTATACTTTTTAAAATTTAATAATCTTTTCATATGAAATGTTCATTACAATAATGGTTTCCAAGCCTGATGTTAATTATGTCCTTGTTATACAGTTACAGATCACACTGTCTCTGGACTATGCCATGTAATTATTTTGATTCATTAATATCTAGCACTTAGAAATGAATGGATTTCACCCAGCCACTACTAAAGGGGACTCTTTCACACCTTCCATAAGCACAATGATATCACACATTGTGAAAAACTGGATGTTCAAAAGTTACAGAAATTTGTATTCCCCAAAAGAATTTCTATATTTTTTATGGAGTTTATTTCTAGAAGTCTGGGGAGAGAAAAAGGTAAAACCCTATAACACAAGTCTTTAAAAGAGGATTCTTCACTGGATAAATCTAGAAAGCTCCAGCTAGATAGTTAAGGAGCCAGAGTTGTTTTTGGACATCACCAAAAACTCATGAGAGTATGTTCTGAGGGATCCAGGAGACAG
>NW_004524647.1:1608988-1610396 GCF_000260255.1 Octodon degus
GCGGCACTTTACTTCAGCCTGAACTGCATAGTGAAACCCCACCTCAGAAAGACACAAAATAAAAATAAAAATAAATAAAAGAACTTCATCCCATTTACTAAGGGGAAGCCTCCTAGGCCTATTCAGCTCTTATAGGCTCTACCTGTAAGGAAAAACTGGGATGAGGAAATAGACAAAAAAAAGAAGGTGAAAAGATATATTTCTGTATATGTGCATCATAGCTTGGATAATTGTACTACCTATTTCTGCTGGTGTTTTGAAAGGAGCAGTTAAAACCTAATTTTTTTTTCTTTTTTATCCTTTTAACTTCTTATAGCTTTTTTGTTGTTCTGTTTCATTATTTTTTAAAACTAATTTTGCACATTTATATCTGGTAACCTAAACAACGAATTTGAAGATAACTTCATGCAACACAGCAACCACTGTTGAAGTCCTATTACTTTTCTCAGTGAAATTTTATATTGTTTCTAATTCTGGAGATTTTTTTATGGCTATATTTTATTCATTGAAAAACAAAAATAAAATTTAAAAAACCTGCCACATTGGCAATACCTGAATTTTGGAGGGAATACATTTCAAAGGTTAATATTGTTCCTTGAGCCTACACAAATGCATTCCTTCTCAACTACAAAATACACCCATTCCAACATCCCCCAAACCTTTACTCATTCTAGCATTAACTGCAGTGTCTAAAGCCCAAAGTTTTATCTAAATACTGTATGGGGGAGCTTCACAGCTTGCTTCATCCAAAGTAAAGAGCTATCCTAGCTGTGCACTGTGAAGTCAAGCCAGTCATCTGCTTCCAAGACAATGGTGAGACAAGCGGAAGAGCTCTGTTCCTAAAAAGAGAAGAAAAGAAAAAGAAGAAAAGGAGCCAGAGCTCAGTCTCAAAGTGTATGTGAGACCTTCCCTCAGCTCATCCACTTCCCGGATCCCTTTCCAGCCAGTGCCCAGGCCCACCATGTGTGTGGGACCATCTGTGCACTCTCTGGAACCTCATTCAGCAGACAGGCCTGGTCTGGAACCCTGTGGCACAAATCCCTGCAGAGAGGATAGGGGCCAGACTCACCCAGCTAATCCAGCAGCTGAACATCTTTCCAGAGAGACACAGCAGGTTCACATCCACGGGCAGCAGTAGGAAGAAGAGGAGCACAGCAACCAGACCTAAGCCAGGCACCTCTGGACAAGTTCAAACTTGGTAGATTCACAACCAGTAAGCTGAGACATTTTGCTAGAACCTGATCTATGATAACATCCTCTTTCTTTCTCTCTTGATTGAGAGAGGGGACAACAGGAAACCAGAGTGAACTAGTCTGCCTGGAAGACACCATGTACAACAAGAGGAAGTGATCAGACAGAACATTGGGGAACTAATTTAAATATAAATTCCCAATTTAATATCTGCTTA
>NW_004524647.1:1612051-1613355 GCF_000260255.1 Octodon degus
TACCACACAAACCAAGAGAAATCATTCTGAAAATTTATTTGGAACCAAAAAATCATAGAATATCATAGGCAAAACTGGGCAACAAAAGCAAGGCAGGAGGCATTAAAATTCCTGAAGTGAAATTATACTACAAACCTACTGTGATAAAATCAGCATGGTATTGGCAAAAAAAAAAAAAAAAAAAAAAAGGCCTGAGTTCAATCCTCGGTTCCACCAAAAAAAAAAAAAAAAAAAAAAAAAAAAAAAAACGGACCTAAGGATCAATGGAATAGGTTAGAAGATGCACATGTAACTACAAACATATGCATCCATCTTATCTTTGACAAAGTGGACAAACATGCTTACTGGAAGAAAGATAGTCTCTTTAACAAATGGTGCTGAAAAAACTCGCTCTCTACATACCAAAAACTAAATCTTGAACCAGGTCTATCACCATTCACTAAGCTAAAGTCAAAATGGATTAAATATCTAAACATCAAAACAGAAATACTAAATCTCTTAGAAGAGAAAGTAGGTAGAAATCTTGAAGACATAGGAGTAGGCAAACAGTTCATGAGCAAAAATAAAACTGCATGGTAAATACTTCAAAGAATTAACAACTGTCACTTTCTTTTATCGAGAAGTTTTTACATGTCAAAAGAAACTACCAACAGAGTGAATAAAACAATACACAAATTTGGAAAAAGTCTTGCTAACAAGCACTCAGACAAAGACCTTCTCTCTAGAATTTATAAAGAATTGAAAAACATTAATACCTCATAATTTAAAGACCCAATCCAAAAATGGAAATTCGAGATGAACACACACTTCACAGAGGTATAAATACAAGAAGCAAATAAGTATATGAGAAAATGTTCCACATCACTAGCCATCTGTGAAATGCAAATTAAAACAGCACCAAGATACCATCTCACCCCAGAAAGAATGGTAATCATAAAGAAATCAACCAAAAGCTAATGTTGGAGAGGCTGCAGGGGGGAAAAGTAACTCTTCACCATTGCTGGTGGGAATGTAGACTGGTGCAACCATTATGGAAATCAGTGTGGAAACTCCTCAAAAGCTAGGAGTGGAAATCCCATTCAATGCAGCTATCCCTCTTCTGGGATTTTCCCAAAAGAACTGAAAACATCATATTATAGTGATAAATGTGTGCCTATGTTAATAGCAGCATAATTTGTGATAGCCAAATCTTAGAAACAACCAAAATGCCCATAACCTGAGGAATGGATGAAAAAAGATATGATGGTTTTTATACAATGGAGAATTACTCAGCTATAATGAAAAATAAGCTCAAAGTTACATAA
>NW_004524647.1:1614180-1615381 GCF_000260255.1 Octodon degus
TTTGTGGCATCCCAAATTTTCTGACCATAAGATTATGGGTTCACAGAGGAAAATAATCGACAATGCATAGTGTGCATAAGAGCACAAAGTGGTCAAGCAATAGCCGTGATTCATCCAGATAGCTGACACTGACAAAAGATCCACAAGGCGCTCTATATGGTTCCAGGATAAATCCTGAGAGGATTTGACTGACCTTATCAGATAGCAAAAGTTACATTTTTAGTTATATAGGTCTTGCCTTAACTTGATCTTAACCATTCAGCAGAAAAGTGTAACCATGAGGTATAAAAAATAAAGCTATATTAATATGCTGAGCTGTAAAAGACTTAATTCAAAAACTTTGGACAATTGCCAGTTGTGCTGGTAACTCACTACTATTATGGACTATTGGACTATATTGGGTTATGTTGCTGAATTTAAGTATCTACAATATTTAGACTGGCCTCAAGTATGAAAAGACCCTTTAAATACAGCTTCTCTAACAGCAATGGAACACCCATCTCTGACAAAACAAAACAAAAAAAGTGAATACAAATAAATCCTATATATATGATATTTAGGATAGATATACAGCTACTTTCTTTTAGTTGAATAAGAAAGGTTTGTGCTAATAGTGTTTAGACAAGATTTCACATCTACATCTTGCCCTCTGAATACTATGAAGACAACAATATGCAATGTATTAATTATTGTAACTGTCTTACTAATCTGATTTAGAAACTATTTCATTGATATTTTATCTTTCTCTCTCATTAAAATGAATGAAATATGTAAAAAAAAAAAGAAAGAAAGAAAAAGAAGAAAGGAATAAGCAGTTCCAGGGAATCCCAAAGCCCGAGACAGCAAACAACATTAAATCTAAAGAATATTTTTCTTCTTTGACTCTGTCCTTTTTTAGGCACATGGTGAGCCTGCTGGTCCCCCAATGCCCTGGGCACCCACCCCATAGTTTTGCTTGGAGCAACCCATGCTATCATGCATTGAAATCACATGTCTTCTTTTAGTTTTTGAAGGCTTGTGAACAGAGAGGATGATACCCACAAAGGTGAGGATGAAGATGACTCCTTTTACTCAGTCTACTAATACAATATATCATATCACACATGTATACAGTATATATTTCACTCAGATCTGACTGTTATACACTCAGTTTAACTCTGACAAAATAGAGGATGTCTAAAGTGACAGATCTGGGTGATAG
>NW_004524647.1:1615976-1617465 GCF_000260255.1 Octodon degus
GAGAAAAGATAGACAGGGCCTTTCCTGGAATCTGCTTTAACAAAATAGCCCAAGGACTCCTTGAAGACAGATCAATACCAGATGTCAATTTGTAAATGGAGCTTATTCCTGGGGGGCAGTAAGGGTGTGTGTGTGTGTGTGTGTGTGTACTTGCCCATGTGTTGGGGATTGAACCCAGGGCTGTGTGCTTACTAAGTACATGTCCCACTATTGGGCTACATAACCTCCAGGTGGCTGTAAGAATTTTTGTGGGCAGTATAGCTTAGTTATATTTTATGTTTCTATAGCTAGTGATAGTACTTGGAAAGCTCTGAGTAGCTTAAAAATGATCACTGAGAGAGAAGCAAGAAAAGAAGGATCTTCTCCTCCCTTTTGGATTTAGGTCAACTTCCTGGCTAAGAGGCATGAAGAAACAAAGACTAAAAAGGGAAATGACTTGCCCTAAAGAAATGTCTGGCATATAGATAGAACTTAATACATATTTTAGCCAATGAACGGAAGGTCCCAGGTCACACAGGGATAGTGGTTGTAATAGTCCTTCAGAGAAATAGTTCAGTTTTGTTTATTTCTATTTCTATAGAGCTTAACATGGTACCAGACCAACATATCTATATGTTTGAATTGATTAACTATTGTGACAATGAGGAAGTCCCTCTATCCTCCCTGACAGATCATCTGTAAAATGGGGATGATAATGTTCTAATGGCAAAATACTACATAATTAATCTTTTGCAATTTACTTCAGAGCTCTCTAATCCACATTCTTGAGGGAAGATGATGCAATGTAGGAAGTACAGAAATAAGACAAGTTTATTTCTTTTCCTCCATTCCTCAGAGCTATTCCTCCTAGGTCTTTATTCTCCATTGCCATCCATTGCACTACCAGAAGGTATTTATGGGGTTGTAAACTGACCATGGAACAGCACAACTTAAAGTTAAGATGCTTTTATGTGATGCCACAAATAAAGGACAGAAATCAAAGTATATGTCTTCCTTAGCTTTTTGCAGCTGCGATGATAAAGTTCTCAGGTTAAGGTCTCTATTGCTCTGTATAAATCCATCAAAATGGAAAAATTAAGTGTCCCTGAATCAAACAGCCTTAGTACAGTTCAGCTGATGGATGGAAAATTAGAAATACACTATTATAGTTCAGATCTAAAATATCCCCCCCCCAGAAGACCCATGTGAGTGCAAAGTGACTGGGTCATGGCGCTACCTTTCCCTCAGTGGATTCATTCATTGATAACTTTAGTAGCCTAAAATGCTTTAGGAGGTGGGGCCTGCTTGGAGGTGTGTCACATCCTTCCATTGGCTTTCTCCCTTCTCTCTCTGCTGCCTGGATGCCTTAGGTTGAACAGCCTTCCTGCGTTATGCTTTTCCCCCATGCCACTTCCACCTTGGACCAACCAATCATAGATGGAAACCATAAAACAAAAGAAACCTCTCATTCTATAAGTCTTTCTTTATTATTTTATTTTATTGATTTTAT
>NW_004524647.1:1618971-1648742 GCF_000260255.1 Octodon degus
TCATCCTAGTTGTTCCTTCCTTTTGAATAATTTCTTTCCCTTTCACAGTATTATTGTGCTTTTCAGATTTTAATTACTCTTTCAGGTTCTTAAACTAGAGAGACAATACAGTGTTTATATATGCAGATCTGATTTTTTTTTTCTGTATTTCAGGGAAGGGTCTACAGGGTGCTCAAAGTCTCGCTATTAGATCGCACTTGTAGTGATTCTCCTGTTTACAGTCTCCCAAGTGCTAGGACTATGGATATACGCCACCATACCCAGTCTCAATTGCCATCTTAGGGTGCACTGGTGGTAGGACCAGCACTGCAGGCCCCAGAGATCGAACCCCTGCCCCTGTGCCTGCTTGCTGGAGTATTTCACTTATAAGTAAGGTCTCTAGTTGCATCCATTTATATATAAAAGCCTCAAGTTTATGTTTTTTATAGCTGAGTAATACTCCATTGTGTAAAAATACCACATCTTTTTCTATCTATTCCTCAGCTGTTGGGCTTTTGGGTTGCTTCCAAGATTTTGCCATATATCACTGTCATATACCGTTTTCAGTTATTCTAGAAAAATACCTAGGAGGAGAACAGCTGTCTTAAATGGGACTTCTAAACCTAGCTTTTTGAGGAATCTCCACACTGATTTCCATAAAACTAGGCCCATGACTATCACCATGCACTACCCTAAAGATGAAATAGTTCAAAGTTCTAAATACTAAAGCAAAAACAGTAAACCTACTAGAAGAGAAAGTAGGTAGAAATCTTGAAGACAAAGGAGTAGGCAGAGAGTTCATGAACAAAAACCAACCTGCATGGGAAATACTTTAAAGATCAAAAACTAGGATCTCACCTTTTTGAAAAGTTTTGGTACTTCAAAAGAAATCTCCAACAGACTAAAAAGAAAACCCATGAATTGGGGAAGAAAATTATCCAGCTTTCCCTCAGACAAATACCTTTCATCTAGAACAAATAAAGATTTTTTTAAAAAACAATCAGACTCTGGAATTCAAAGCCCTAATCAAAACAATTGGCATCCAAGATGAATACACACTTTTCAGATGAAGAAATATAAGTGGCAAATAAATGTATGAAAAATGTTAGACATCACTGATTATTCAACAGATGTAAATTAAAACAATACTAAAATTCCATCTCACCCCCAAAATAATGGCTATTAAGAAGTCACACAGGCCTGGCCAGATAGCTCAGTGATTAAAGCGGCTGCTTAGAAAGACACAGGGATCAGTGTTTGATTTCCTGTGTGCAGTGCCAGCCCTGCCCCAGGAGGGGCTAAGATGGCCACTGAGACTGGACATGATGCACTCCTATAATCCCAGAACTTGGAAGGCTGAAAACAAGAGGATCACTATGAGTCCTATCCATGTAGTGAGACACTATAGACCCTATACTAAATACGTTAAAAAAAAAAAGTCACCCAGTAACAAATGCTGGCTGTGAGGAAAAAGATACCTTCTTCACTGTTGGTGGGAGTGCAGACTGCTATAACTTACCTTTTGGTCAATATTTAATCAATGTTGATCAAACCTCTTCTTGATAGCTACAATATTGAGCACCAGAAAAGTATTCTGAATCTGCCTTTCTTATCTGTGAACTGTGGACGGGAGTTTCCTAAGTTCCAGAGAGGGGATGGAGGTGGTGGGAGACAAAGACCAAAAGCCACAGTAGACCCTTCAGATTTTACTATAAGTATAATAAGGTGCAGCTAGTGCTCATAGGTTAAGTCAAAGAATACTTCTCCTTGACAGATGTCATTCCTTGAATTAAGAGGTAAAATTTACTAAAAATCAATCCCAAGAAGAAACTAAGTGAAGTTATTTTCCATCCCCTCATATCTGGTCTGGCTATATGAGAACCTAGATCAAAAGAATATGACAAAGTGACATTTTGTAGTTTCAACATCAGTTGATAGAACACCATCCAGGTCTCCAGATAACCATGATCAACATAACATAAGGTACAAGAATCACCATGTTAATGTACAAAATCAAGGCAAACAACAATATGATGGTGATTTGATTTGTAAAATTGGTGGAGGTTAGGAGATAAGAGAACAAAACAGGTGAGAAAAATTGGCTATGATGGCTACTGTGATAATGAATTTACATACTATCCCTAGGAATAGGTTTCATTATGGTGCCTATTTTGTAGCTAAAGAAACAGAAGTTAAATAGGATTTGCCAAAATCACACAGCAGGCAAAAGATAAGACTTGACCTTAGACATATCTTCTGCAGAATTCTTTCCCCTGAGGTGTAGTTGAGCACTGATCTGCAGACCCACCTAAATTTCATGGACCTGATGGCTAATTCCAGATGCTCCATTAATCACATTGCTGTATACCAGGACCATGGCTATTAAAACATCTAAAAGTTAAATTTAAAGCCAGAATTCTTCTACCATCTGCATCAGACAATTTAACGTTCAAACTAAAAACACTCTAGGGATATGTACATGTGAGGTAGCTGAAGACTTAATGTCTATCAGAAGGCTTTGAGGCTGTGGGGGGAAAAGTGAACACATCCATGAATTAGCTTCTGCTTATTTTGAAATTCAAAAGTCTGTACATTAGTCATCTGGGTTGGGACTTAGAGATATTCATACCTGAAAATGTGAGTGAAGTTATCCCCAGGGGAGATGCAATGCTTGCAAAAATCAAAAGGTGTGAAAAGTAACTATATTTAGGTTGTTAGGTTAAGAAATCAACATTCAATTTGCTTGCTAAGTGGGTTAGCTGAAAATAAATGCATGGGAACATTTTTCTTCTGTCTTGTACAAGGGAAAGTATATAGAAATTCAAATGTACTTTTCATGCACTGTACTGTGCTAAAGGCTTTGGTGTCCCTCCTTCTCCATAAAGTATTTTGGGGAAGGGGAACGTTACATTATGTAGCAAATTTACCAGCAACATTAAGACTTAATTTTTTTTGAAAGTGTCTATAATCTAAGATTTAATTTCCTGATCTGTACAAGGAAGATGTTTCCCAAGAAGGTAAGCACATATCTTTGCTACCATGACCTGTGCTTACACGCTTCATCAAGATACTTTCCAACTGACCCTAAACTCTACCTTGTGCACTCTGCTCATCAAGGTCCTGGTGAGCTCCACTAGCCACTCACAATTGGCCCTGGAGAAGGGGTCACTTACTCTCTGACAGACAAATATCTGCTGTCCTTAGAGATCTAAGGTCCATAATCCCTACCCCATAGAAATCTTCAGACTAATTCAGATACTTCTTAAGGTATTGTCACAATAATAGAAGCAAAATGATTTTACCATAAACCTTTCTACCAAACTGCTCACCATGGACTAAGCTGGATGATTAATTACTTAAGTATTAATTATCACTTCATTTTTCATGCAGTGTTTATAGCATCTCCACATATTTAGAAGGCAGAAAGCACTTAAGCTCTTTTGAATGACAAGGTGAACAGAAGCATTCTCCACAAATATTGTCTATATAATTTATCAGTCATAACAAGTCATATTTTTATCTACTTTTTAAGTCTTCAAATTAGAACCATAAGGTGTAATAATTGATACCAACAGAGATGAGAAAAGAAAATGAAACTAGCAAATAACAAGCCACAGAGGCTTCGTACCATCTTTGTACAAAGCACTTTGCGTGGCTTTCAGGGAACACAAATCAGAGAATGAGTGTCTGTTCTCACCAACCCCACTCTCGCAGTGGACACACGCAGCCCAGTCCTAACAAGATAAGCATGGACAGCAGCACTCATTGCACTAAGTGTTCATCGTGGAGGAGACCAGGTTCCAAACATTCATGGTAGAGAAAAGTCAGTGTGGGCTAGGTCTTGGGCAAAGTCTTAAGGACAACTTCTCAGAGATGTAGTACATATTCTGTAACCTAATTCACAGCTCCTAGCCAGATGTTGGGTATGCACAAGATGGTGAAGAAAGGTTTGAAAAAAAACTCAAGAAATAAGGTGCATTTCAGTCAAGAAAATGAGAGGATAGCACAAGCAAAGGGGTTCCTCTTGGGCTGTGGAACCCAGAACTCTGACAAAGTGTACTAGAAGCGAGAAGGAGGTGATTCTCTTTCCAAATTCTCTCCCCAACAATGGTTCAGCCATGTCTCCAAACCAAAGTCTCCTTCTTGGCTCTTAAAAGCCATTGCAACAAAATTTATAAATTCCCTACACAACCACTGCACATTTTCCTTGAAATACCTCAGTCATTCCTCAAACTTGAGTTGTCTGAAGCACCTATCCTCAACCTCCCTTTGACATTTCTCTCTCTTAATACTGGAAGCATCTTTCCATGCGAATGGCAGCTGCATTGGCCTTGTGCTCCCCCTTCCCTCACAGACATTCCTTTTGATTCTCTGTCAGTGAACAAGCTTCCATTAATGGTTGCTCACGCTCCACCTCCACTGACCGCCACTCTTGGCACCACAGGCTCGCAGCATCACGCCTCTTCTTTGAGGGATTGTGTTTTCTTTCCATGGCGAGCTGTCCTGTGTGCCTGACACAATTCCTCTTTGCATATTACTCTCTCAGGAGAACAGCTGCAGCATCATCAGTCACATGCATACCTACTGCCCTGAAAAGCACTCACTGTGTGTCAAGCGCCAAATGCTCAGATCCTGGCTCCACACACATTCTCAGTGAGAAGTATGCCATGTATCTCCCTGCCATCATGGCTACTAGATTTAGTACTTGTTTCTTGTCTCACTTGGGAGCTACTTTAAACCACGTTTACTTTTGTCACAGCCTCCCTGGCCACATGGCCTTGCAATCACTTGGCACTCAGCCAATGTAGGTAAAAAACAGGACATTAACGAGAGAGGCTCAGACTACCCAGCTAGAGAATTCTCCTTGCCACACTAAGGGGTTTGGACTTTATCCTATAGGTATTTGGGAGCCCCTGGAGGCTCTAGATCAATTAAGCAACATCTGCAAAGCTATGAATCAGGAAAATTGATCTGGCACTTGCAGGTAGAATAATTTGGGAGGGGGAACCAGCTTAATACAAGTAGCCTTGATTTTCTGAGGAAATGTGATATGTTAAATGAATGAAAACGGGTTTAAAATGATAAGCACAAAATTAGTCAAACAATTAAAAAGAAAAAAATTAAGCATTACTTAGTGAAATTCTGTATCATTTCTAATGTTCTTTTTGCTATGTTTTATTCACTTTAAAAATAAAAAGTGATTGGTACAAACATTAAATGGAAAAATTAGAAATAAACAAAAGACTGTCATGTTGTTTTTCCATTCTTCTAAAGAATCACATGATAATGTCATGATTACACCATGACTCTCTCTGGCAATGGACCACAAAGGTCAAGGACACTGTAAAACCATTTTAAATTTTATCCAGGATTAAAAAAACTAATAACAACAAACTATATGAAGGAAACTATTGTTACAACACCATTGATCAGTCTCTGGTCTCTGTCTCTGTCTGTCTCTCTCTCTCTCTCTCTCTCTCTCTCTCTCTCTCTCTCTCTCTCTCTTTCTCTCTCTCTTTCTGTACTACAGCCAGAAAAGTAATGTGAGCAATTGCTTAATTAATCTTACTTGCCCTGTCTCAACCATCTGGCAATAGGGGCCTGTGTGCATATGGAAAAGGCTTGCAGAAAATTCAGAGAACAGAGGAGAATAAAGATCTATGGGCACGTCTCGTAGTTCATTCCCAGACCCCAGATAACCTGAAAAGCTGTGCCTTCCTCTCAGTGTTATGTACTCTGTACCAAAACCTTCGCTCACTATTCATTACTTTGATCAGAAAATGTGGCCCTATTGCCAGAGGATCTAGGCAGCTGTGAGGATAAACAAAGATGGCTTGTGGATTCCTGATGGGAGTGAGGACAGAAAAGCAATGGCGGCCATCTTTATTTGGAAGTGCACTTTCTTTTATCACAAAACAAAACTTTTAGATGCCTATTAATTTTTTTTAAAAATGCAGAGTTTCTAGCACTAATTTTCCAAAACATTGGACTTTTCATTCTGTAGATACCTGCTTGATACTACATATCAGTTACTATCAGAGGTCCTGTGATGAAAACAACAGACTCCATGCCTGCCCTCATGAACTTGCATTCTAGCCAGGAGAAAATCTACCCCCACCAGGTACAAAGGGTGTGGTGACTGATAAGTTCAGCCAGCTGTCAGAGGAGAGTACTCAGGACTAGCCTAACTTGTTAGAAAATATAGCCCTTGGGAAGTGGCATTTACAAGGAAATTAAATACAATGTAGTGTGTTTTGTGGTAAGGGAACATCCAGAAAAGAAATGCTATGTGTAAATCCCCAGTGATTCAAGGAACTGAAGGGATCTCAGTGGGGCTGGAATATTGGGCAAAGGGTGTAAAGTGATTAGATTGCAAACAATAATATTAGCATTTTTTATGGAGTGATATATATATGTGTGTGTGTGTGTGTGTGTGTGTGTGTGTGTGTGTTATTCTAAGTACATTAAGGAATCTTGAAATATTTAAGGCCCAGAGTTGACAAATGAAATTCATTACTAATAAAAATTATCTGGCTTCTGGGAGGAGAAGGAATTAAAGGAGCTATCTGACTTCTGGAGGCCAGTGAGTAAACATGGTGCCATCTCTTTGTTCTGTCAGCTTGAATTACATCCTGCATTGTCACATAAATGTCTCTCTAATTTGACAAAAATAACAAAACTGACAGCTGATTAGCTCAGACCTAATTTTTGCAGTAGTCATTAGGATGATGTTATGGAAAACCCAGTGGAACCAAGGAATTCTTTCATGCAAACGCTAACTCATTTGTACTTGTGGAGGTTAAAAGACAAAAGTTCTCTACTTTATTCTCTGTTCAGCAAAGGAAAGAGAAAAATAAATACATAACTCCAGCACACAGAGACAAGAGCTCAGACGAGTGTGCTCCAGGTCCAGGACAAGAACAGGTAGGAAAGTCAGTCCTCTTGTAAGATGCAAGAGAACGCTTTAAGGAAAAATGACGTCAGCAGAGTCATGAATATAAATAATTTAATAGTATAATTAATAACCATATCATGAGTAATAAGAGCAATTATTTATGAAATGTCTACTGCTAAACTCCAAGTGTTTTTCTTATTAATTATAAGAACCAAGAAAAACAGGTAGTTTTAAGCTATTTTGCAGATAAAAGAACCAGAGAGCCAGTGAGGTGGACACACGTGTAACCCCAACCACGTAGGAGGCTGAGGAGGGCGGCAAGCTTGATTTAACTGGTGCAGCTTAGTGAGACCTTGTCTTAAAATAAAAGAAAAAATGGCCTGCATATGCTGCATGTGCAGCTCAATAGTAGAGTTCTTGCCTAGCGTGTGCCCTGGCGCTGGCTTCAGAGTCCAGTATGATGGGGGAAAAGAGGAGAAAGAAGAAAAGCCAAAGCAACAGAAGCACATAACATTAAATGACAGGTTAATTAGTTTAGCTAGCTCAATGCAAAGTCTGATTGCTTGCCAGCAAATATGCTCCTAGGAATTAACCAGGTAGACAGGGAAAAGAAAGGTGTTACAAGTAGATGGAGCACCACAAGCCAAAGCCTGGTGCAAGAGGGAAAATAAATGAGCTTCTTCTGCATTCAGGAATGTAGCATAAGAGAAGACCAGAGAGGTGAATGATGGTCAGATCTGACTGTCCCGTAGACTGAAACTTCAATCTGAAAACAACAGTCCCTGAAGATGACAGCAGAAGGTGGCAGAGCAGAGTAGCACTGGATTACGGTCACTGCAAGCTGGCAAGAATTCAGGGGAGGAAGACAGGGCTAAGCTGGGGGCATAAAGCAACTAGTATTGACACAAGCAACAAAAACAATAGACAGGCGGTGGAAATGTAAAGTGTAAGGTGATCCTCATTTTTCATCTGAAGAAAAGTAAGCTTTAGAAGTTAGTACTGGAAAGGACAGCCTTCATTTCAAAGATCATGGTAAAATCAGTGAAAACATTAGCACCAGCATAACTGCATTTACCTGAAAAAGAATCATGCAATAAGGGCTATATGTGTGTTTACCATTTATTTATATTGTTATCAATATTATGTCTAGATCAATCATCACATAATGGGAAGCACTTTGTCCAAGTACATCAATAAATCCAAAATAGTATTTTTTCAGTCTACATAAAACTCTGTTAATAGCTCATGCATCTAGCATATCTCAAAGGCAAATTATTTAATTTGATTTACTACAAATGAAATTCAGTTTTACATAATGATATCTCTAAATTCCACTTACAATTATGTCTCTATTGAAAAAGGTCAAATGCAATGATTCTGAGTAATTTCAATCCCTTGGAAAATGAATCTTGCAAGAACTCAAGGAAGTTTTCTCATATTGGTTATATAAAAAGAAATGAAGATTTATGGAGGAGATATTTTAAAAGATGCTTTGATATGCACATATATAAATCTCTATCTCTCTCTTTTCTCTTCTCTCTCTCCCCCTCCTTCCCTCTCTCCTTTCTCTCCCTTCTCTCCCTCTCCCTCTCCCTCTCTCTATTCCTCCTTCTTCCTCCCTCCGTCTCTCCTTCCCTTCCTCCCTCCTTGTTTCTTTGCTTTTCCTCCTTTGAGATAGGGTCCATACTCTGTAGCCCACATGGGGCTCTAACTCACTCCTCATTATTGTCCTGCTCAACCTTCCCAGTGCTGAGGTTATAAGAGCATGCCATGTTCACCTAATGTCTCTCTTCTCTGATCTTGGCTTTCTATTTACACCTTCATGTGAAACACATGATCTTCTGTGGAAAGAAGCAGAAGTTGAAATAGATTAACAAATAAACATTGATAACAAAGAGAGGCAAATGTAGCATTTGGGAAAAACAAGTGAGAGCTAGGACAGTGGTAGTGCCTGGGCATCTGGCTGTTACCATCCGTAGAGAATATTTATGTGCGTGTTTTCTCTGCAATACTCAAAATCCCTTGAATGCTAGGAACAGGATAATTACATTCTTCCCTAATGCCACAACCTGCCAGACATTCTTGACTTAGACACAGTGACCTGCATACATTGCTTCTCACTGCAGTGCAAGGACAAGAAGTAACTGCCTAAGCTTGTCAGTAGTCTGTGTAAGAAGTTACAGTCTTCTTCCATAGCATTTGAGAAAGAAAATTTAATGGTGAGACTGTGAGGCATAATTCTCCCATGCTCTTAGAAGATGACCTTTTAAGGTTTGTTACATTACTGACCTCATACATACTTCAATTTCTTGAAATTTTCTCAAGTAATTATTACCTGTCATTATTGCTACTTTGGCAATAAACAAAATATTTTCAGAATGACTTGCTTTTGAGTAGACAGGTATACTTCTGCAAGTAGCTTTCGTCTCGTTGTGGTGCAGTACATAAGCCTGCAATTTACTCTGGCCAAGGGTGCTGTGCACACCTGTAATTCTGCACTCCAGAATGCTGAGGCTGGAGGATCCAAGCTCAAGCCCAGACAGGGCCATGGAGTGATCCAGCAAAACCCTGTTTCAAAATAAAGAACTAAGAATGTAGCTCAGTGCAAAGGCCCTGGGGTCAGTCCTCATTACACACACGTACAGACACACACACACATACACACACACACACACACACAGAGTTACTCTTTATCCTTTCCAGTGTACAGTATAGTGGCTTTAATTATATTCCTATTACTGTGCAATGATCATTATGGCTCATCTCCAGAACTTTCTTCTTCCCAAGTGGAAGCTCCATGCTGCTTAATGAATAACTCCTCAGGAAGAATGAAAAGATACTTTTTTGCTAACCTCTATTTCTATTTCTATGAATTTGACCATTCTAGCTTTCATATATAAGTAAAACCACAATAACTGTACTTATCAACTAGCATATTTTATTTAGCATAATGTTTCTGAGGTTCATCCATGTATATTATATATCAGAATTTCATTTCTAATTAAGGTTGAATGATATTCTTCTATGGGTGTGTACTACATGCTTACTTATCCATTTATTCATTAATGGTCATTTAGTTTGTTTCCACCTTTTGTCTACTGGAAATGGCATTGGTATGATATAAAATGTTCAGATATTTGTTCAGTCTTTGCTTTCAAATCTCTTAGGAACATAGGAATCAAATTTATGGATCACGTGAAAAGCCTATATTCACCATTTTATACTCCCATCAGCAGCACACAAAAGGTCCAATTTATCCACAGCTTTGTAAATATGTTATTTTCTGCTTGTTTTAATTTTGTTTTGTTTTTGAAAATACTCAAGTAGATGGGTGTAAGGTGGTATCACATAGCGGTGTTGCTTTCATTTCCCTTATCAGTGACACTGAGCCCCTTTTTCTCATTGGCCAATTCTGTATCTTCTTTGGAAAAGTTCTTATTCAGGACCATTTCCCATGTTTTGATTGGATTGTTAGTTTTTTGTATTTAAATTACAAATAACTCTTCATAATAAGGAAAAAAATTCTTTCAGAACCAACTTCTAAAGAAGAGGTCAGCAAACCATGACCAAGGGTACCTTGCCTGTTGTAAAGAGCATTTTATTGGAATGGAGCCTTTTTCACACACTGATGCATTCATTTTCTATGGAAACTTTTATATAATAAACGTAGAACTGAGTGGGCAGAGACCGTATGGACCACAAAATCTAAAATCTGTCTTCTTACATATAAAGCTTGTCAACTACTCCTTTTAAAATGTCATCTGGATGGGTTGTTTTTGCAGAAGTACCTAGGATTAAGCATTGTAACTTTTTTACTCTTTATAAGATTTTGGTATGTAAAACAGTACCTATCATCAGGCCTACTGTTATTTATTGCCAGAAAAGATATAGCAGGAGCACACTTACACTAAAGTATACTTCCTTTCTCAATAAAATTATTCAAAAATTTTTTAAAAATTAAAAAAGAAGCTACAAATATATATATATATATATATATATATTTCCTATTCTGTTATTCACATTTTTCTCCATGTTCTGAATTTATTTGCTTAATGTGACAGCCCTATTATGGCTTCATATAACCACGGTCAGCACTGAGCTCCAAACTTTTGGAAAGCAGGAATAGTTTCAGTAAATTTTATAACTGCCTTCCATTTCTCTAAACATTTCTTCCCACTGTTCTTTCCCCCTAGAAATCTTTTGCCTTGCTGCCTAGTGCTCTGCTTCTCAGATGTATGGATCAGTGACATCGTTTTGGTCACACCTCAGATCCGGACACTCTTTCCCTGTGATCTCATTTAATGCCATCAATTATATCAGCAAGAGTTGAGACTGAGTTACTGATTTCTACATGTCAAGCAGTTCAGAACACTTAATGAGAACTCAATAAATGATTGATAAACAGATTTAATTACACAGAGATTGCACATGACTTAAAGCATAGGTGAGCATCTCTTTTGCCCTCTAAAATTTGGATGAAATTTCTCTTTTCTCTCTACCACTAAATCCCAGGGCCCTCCCGTCAGTCTCACACACAGTGATCCTCTTTCTGTACCTGGGAGAGCACCATCGGCAGGAGGGCGATCTCGGTGTGCATGCCTTCTGGCCTGCAGGAACGCCAGTCGATCCTGCATATGTATCTCCCCGCGTCCCGACTTCAGCTCCTTAGTGACAGCAGTCTCTAAAAGATGCACTGCACACACGCTGGTTAACCAGTATGTTTGTGCTTTACGTAATGCAGTGCATTGGCCCACTGGTAAGGGAAAATTTCATAGCAAATCTCTGAATGTGCTCATAGGAGGAAAAATGTTCTGATTGAGACATTTTAACCTTACTCAGGAGCAAAAGGTGAAATAAGAAAAGAAGAGGAAATCACTGTTGTGACTGTTCTGCTTCTCTTTGCCTATTTGCTAACTGATTCATCCCTGTGTTTCTCTTGTTCTGCCCTCTACTGTTGAGGGACCGACTCTACAAACAATGTTGCGTTAGCTTCCTTGCAGAATGGGAGCTCCTCAGGTTAGGCCAGCAGCAGGATCTGGTGGCAGAAACCAAGCTATTCATCTGTCTCTGCCTTTGTTATGAGCTGCATCTCCAACAGTGGTTGCTCTTCCATCACAGATAAATGTTAGAGAGAGCAGCCCTGGCTCTGGGGTTCTGGTAATACTGACCCCACCTGCTTGTTCCTTAAGGCTCAGAATGACAGTGGCTTCCTGCAGCTGCCACTCTCCAAGGTGCCTCCCTTCTACTTGTTTTTTGCATGTTCCTTCCCACTTCCTAGTACTCACTATCATGTTTTTGCTCATCAATTGCTGACAGCCTGCTATTTAATGGATTGGACCTTGAATGAAAATGCCAGCCATCAAGAAAAGAATGCCAAACTTCTACCACAACCCTGCATAACTTAGAGAAAAGGAAATGCTGTATGTTCTACCAAGTCCTCACCCTGTGTGTACTTATTCTGCACATGGACAGACAAGCTAAGAGGAAGAGATATGGAAGGATTGATGGGGATGAATACCACTGACATGTGCTTATCACTTGAATGTATAAAGTCCTTACTTTCTCCTTCAATCAATCCTTTAAACTAAATATTTTTATCCTTAAGGACTGAGGGACAATCATTTAAGATTAGTAATGAAAACCTAGTGATTTGGAAGGCTAAGGGAATTTCCAAGGTTACATAGCTAGTGAACCTTATACTATGTTTTAAATCCAAATGAATATTTTTCACTCTGCCTCACTAACAAGAAAGATGATCTTTTAAGAAACTGAAATTTAAAAAAAAAAAGCTCAAATTGAGTTTAAAAAAACTTTGTTCAACTTTTGTATGATTTTGAAATAATTCCTCATGTCTGGCGCTCTTTATACTCATATGTAATTAGGAAATTGTTATGTTTTCTACCAAACAAGTCAGATTCATGTAGATAGACTACTGAAGATGATTCCTACATGCTCCAAAAGTTAGTCATTTCCAGAAACCTTATTATCTTGTACTATTTTTATAATGCTATCAAGTGGCCTTGAGAGACTCTGGGGCTATGTTCATGAATTCCTAGCAGACTTAACTCCAGCTGACCATGAAATTAAACACACTTTTATCTGACCCCTGAAGCAGGTCAATGACAGACAGTAAGAGTCACTCCACCTCCACAGGGACATCAGGACACACAGGACCGCTTTGTCTACCTTCAGTACTGAACGATGTTCTATCAGGTTGGTTAAGCACATATTGACTCAATAATTCTTAGTGATCTCAGAGCCCAAAATAGAAGTGCCATTATATCTTAGAGTTAAAGATAATTCTATAATATTGTAATATTTTATAGTCTTTGAATAAGTGCAGACATGATTTTAATGTGAATAACACAATGAAAAAATCTTCAAACAAATATGAAAATTAATATTAAGCCTTAACTACCTAATATGCCAATGTTAAAGTATTTGACATGAAGATATATGCTTATACATAAATGAGGTGTATAATGGGAATGTATGCAGGTATATTATGCACATGCATAAGTACTTATGTATAGATGGATGTAAACATGCAGAGGGAGAAAGATTGAATCTTTCAATTAATGCATACATCAGTGGTGCAGTGGGAATGATTATCCAAACAGTACATACCAGAATTCTCCTTAGAAGGGAAGCTGATCTTTCCTTTAAATTCCTTTAGGAAAAGTGAGGTATTGATGAAAGGGAGAGGAGAGGACAAACTGGTCTGCAGAGAAAATAAACATGATGTGGGCATACACAATTAAGAGATGATAATTATGGAAAACAAAGGGATTGAAGGTATGAGATGCATGATGGACAATAAGTCCTAGAAAGAGATAGCCTTGTGAGTTGAACGTGCTTGTGGGTGCTCTGGTCTAAGGGCCTTCCCACCCTCTAACTTTCAGCCCAGTCTGCCATGCACACAAGTGCTACCCAGGCGAAGGAGTTGATTTCAGGTACAGATCGATGTGCAGGAGGGAGAACAGACCACAGGACATGGTACTCAGGAGAGGTCACATGCTGTGAGGGCAGCGTCTGACTAGCTAAGACTGAGAAGATGTGGGAATAACATGAAGTTGGGGGCCTGAACTGGCTGGTGCCCTGTGCACACACGTGTGGACACAGCACCCTGGCTACCCGAAGCATTTGGCCCTCTTGGTTGCTGGCAGAAGAAAGTGAAAAGTTGATAGTGTTTCAGAGATTCAAGGCCCTCTGGGGAGCATCATCTGAGGGTGGAGCCATAATCCCCAGAGGACTGTCCAATCTCCAAAACAACTGCTCTGAGGGGCACAGCTGGAACGCCTGCTGGGGGTAAGAAAGAAGCTTGATGCTGAGGCCAGCAGAACTATGGAGTTTTTACCTAACCTTCTCAGTGATCTAGTGCTCTGAAAATTTGTTTATCCTTCTGTTATAACAGGTTATTCACTAACATTTCTATAAGTTACCAGGATTTATGTCCCTCCAACACAAATCAAGGGTTAAGACCCAAATGCCACAGTGAGCAGGCAAGACAGGCAGAGGAAGGCAGATGTGTTTAGGTCAAGCCTTCGTGTCCCCTCCAAACCCTGACTGGTAGTGGCTGTCCTGCGAGCAATGAGCCCCTTTTGGAAATCTGGTTTTACCTCTGCATTTCTGGAAAAAGTGTTTTATTTCTCTGATTGTCTTCTTGTTTTACACAAGATCTTTCCTCTCACTTCATGAGGCTAGTGTGATAGCAATGAAAAGAGTAGCCAAGAGAGAAGGGAGGAGAAGCTTAAGTAAAAAGAATTTATATGTGTTATGTGTTTATTCTACTTCCCCATGGTGAATGTAGTCATTATGTACTATAACCATGGCCTAATAAAAACCTGTTTTAAAGAGTAAACAAGATAGGCTTTTCCTAACATCTGTGACAGAAACGTAATTCAAGTGTGGCTAAGACGAAGGCCATAGAGCAGGACTAAGACTCCTGGCTCCAGCTCTTGCCTCCTCTTCCCCCATTCACTATATCGACTGGCTTTCCAGGAGGAGTTGAAGCTCCCCAATTCATTCCCACTAGCTGAGTAACTGCTGGGAGAAGAATCAATCATAACATCCTTTTCAAATCTATAGATGGTCTTTTGACTGATACTTGAGGTTTAGTCATTGTGTTATTACTTATTGAACTCTTACAATCTTCAGCACACTGTTCGAGGGCCAACAAAACAAAGCTCTTTCTCCTGGGTATGCTTGTGTTTCCCTGTAATCCAAGAACTCTGGGAAACTGAGGCAGGAGAATGTCAAGTACAAGCCCAGGATGGGAAATGTAACAACTTAGGAAGACTCCATCTCAACATTTTTTTAAAAATGCTGTAGCACAGTGCAAAAACCTTGGATTCAATTGCCAGTACTTGGGAGATAGTTAAGTGGTCTAAGTGCCTGCCTCGCAGACACAGGGTCTTGAGTTTGATGCCTGGTACCCCATGCTATTACAACCCCAGAACCCTGGGCACACCAGGCCAGCCCTGAAACTAGACATGGTGGCACATGCCTATAATCCCAGTGCTGGGGAGGCTGAGACAGGAGGATCACTGCAAGTCCAAACTGTGTAACAAGACCTAGTACCAAAAAGAAAAACTAAAACTATACAAAGCAAAAAAATTGCCAATACTGAAAAAAAGGGGGAGTAAGAAAGCCCTTCCTTCATATTCTCAGGTGAACCATCCATTCCTGCTCCTGGAGAAGAGGGTACAGTGCCTGGAGCACCCTGATCGGATGCTCATGCCAGTGGGGCATGATCAGGGTGGACACTGCTTCCAGGCCCAGTCAGACCCCACAGATGAAGGCAGGCTTGGAAGCACTTCCCTAAACGACACACATGTACTGAACATGGTGAGTTACTGACGCTCTGTATGCCATCTGGCTTCCTGCTTCCTCCTTAATAAATTCCAGAACTGTCACCTCAAGCCCACCAGCTGCACTCAGGGATTGAGGCATGTGGGAGTGGATGACAACAGAGCTTGCGGTCTGCAGCGGCACTCTCCTTCCCCTCTAAGGCACAAGCACACAGGTGTGAAGCAGGCAGGAGGGATGCTGCTCACAATCTCCAAGTCTGCAAACTCGGTAACTGTGTTGGCATCTTGGCAGCTGACTTGTTTGCATTTATAAATTAAGTTTTTAATACTCACATTTGTAAAGGTGACTTTTTTTGGCATTTGACTTTTGTCTCAGAATCCAAATGTCATGATATTTTTTAAAGTGCATAGATTTGAAGCAAAGGCAAAGCAAGTGCCTTCTGGCTTCAAAATAACCAGACCACAATCAGCTTGAGCTAGGCTATAATGAAGACTTCCAAAATGTCCTTAAAGCTTTTCGATAGGGGCCAAACTTGGCTTGCCTGGTGTTTTGAAATTCCAAATACTCTTTCATAGTACATAGATTTGGAGGAACTTCAGAACTAGAAATCACAATGCTTGGAAGATGGGGAATGCGTCAAATTATATACACAAGAAAAAAGGCAAAGTGTATGTAATTGTTGCAGGACTCGGGACTGCAGCCAGGGTCCACCTGAAACTCTGACAGTTATGTTTTTACTTTAATCCTATGAAATTAGAAAGCTTTCACATTTAGTCTTTCTTTCTGTAACTAAAAGTGGATCTTGAACTCGTATATCAATAATGCATAACTGATTACCTTTATACATCATGTAGCTAGGCCAGCGGGTTGCCTGACAGGCACTTAAACATTATTCTGGGTGTGTCTTGCAGGCTTCTGGAGGAATATAGGACTCAGTGCCCACTGCCCTGTCCTTCCCTCGGGTCAGAGCTACTCACACCACGGGCTAATTCTCAGGCCTTCAGGTCAGACCTGTACTGTGGTTCACCTAGGGCTCAGCCTGCAGGCAGCAGATCGGGGCCCCTTAGCTCCCATCATCAGACGAGTCTCTCTCTGTCTCTCTCTGAGTCTCTGTCTCTCTCTGTGTCTCTGTCTCTCTCTGTGTGTGTCTCTCTCTCTGTCTCTCTCTCCCCCCTCTTCCTCTATATATAGTAAATTTGCATCTAGTATTAAAATTTTATTGATATCTACTATTAGAGTTTTATTGATATGCAGTAGTATAATTTTAGGAAATGTACTGCATATCAAGGAAGTGCTTTTTGAGTAAGGAACCTGCTCTAGGGCTTTGACAACATTAAAGCTAATATGATCAGTCTTATGAACAATACCTCCCGCCCATATGGTTGCCAATCTCTTAAAATTCACAAAACTTTGATCCTTTATACATCTCTGTGGGCTGGGTTGGCTATTGCTGTTTTATAGATTAGGAAACTGCATCATATCAAATTTAAGCAATTCATTTAATCCAAATTGCCGGAGAGTGTCAGAGCCAGAGTTTAAACTGTTTTTCTCCGGCTCAAGATTTGCAGGCGATCCACTTCACAGTATCCAGCTCTCACAGGAAGGCGGCACTGGGAAAGATGTGTTATTTATCAGTACAACCTGCCCCTGTCTCTGAAAATCCCCCTCCTGATCCAGGGGTGATCCGTTAATCCAATCATCAGTTCCAGCTTCCTGAACATGGCACGATTGGCAAAATTCATATAGGAATACAAAAAAAAAAAAAAAAAAGGGTATCTATGATCTCACCCTGAAATACAATCTGGGCCAAGCAAGCTTCCTCATTCAATACTTTTGGGTCGGAGAAGTACCTCCTCGCTCGTGGCTGTAGCTGCAACGCCCCCTCGTGGGAAAATCTGGCACCACACACCAAGACAACGTGTTGAACGAGGAGCACCATCGTTCAGGCTAGACCCAGAGCGCAAAGCAGCCGGCACAGCAGCTCTGAAGTGCCTCAGAGTAACGAATCCGTGCATAATGAAAGGTTAAGCCACGCTCTTCGAATACGATGCGAGAGTCCCCATAAAGCCCCCAAATAAAGAATTATAAAGCACATAACTTTTCCTTTTTGTTTTCTACTGTGCACATTCCCTACATTTCAAAGGATCACACACACACACACACACACACACACACACACACACATACACCCACAGAAAATAGTGTCAGGGTAATAAAAGTGCTAGCCCAGAGACTGTAAAAATGCAAAAATGGAACTGTGGAAGTGTTTTTCCATGATATTCTGGTTATATTTGCTATTTTTTCTAAAATGAATTTAAACGCTTTTGAGTGAATTTTCCTTGCCCATGGCATTAGGAGCTCCCATTGTCTTGCTTGGTTTCCTCCTTACATAGGAGAGGAGCTGAAGACACAGTGAAGGGTGAGGAGAGTGAGATGGGAAGAAAACCCTAAAGACTATGAATTGTGCCCCCAAGTTCAAATGTTGAAGTCCCTTTCTCCAGTTCCTGAGATTGGGCCACATTTCGGGAGAGAGCCTTTAAAAACATGAGTATTTGAGCTGCAAGGAGGTCATACAGGAGGGCTGTCACCCATCTGATGCTTCTTACAAAAATGAGATGAAAATGCAGAGGCAAAAGTATACACAAGGAAGTTAGCCTCCAGCTAGAGGCAGACTTAGAAAAACCACCCTGAAAGCACTAAGATCGCAGACCTCTAACTTCTAGGACTGGCATAAAATCAATTGCTTTTGTTTAAACTACCTGGTTTGTGGTACTGTGTTGTACCAGCCAAAAGCAAACTAAAACAGAGTGTGAATGGTGGGATCAGCACTGTAGTCCACCCAAACTCAGTACTGCTGGGGACCTGCCCAGAAAACAGAGGAAACACACCTCAGGATTGTGTCCCCAGAGAAGGCCGAGGTGTGGCCTTTGTCCTGACCCTGGTGGCTGAAGGCAGTTCCCACAGCCTTTACCTCTCTTGCTTTCCTGATCAACCATCAATCACAGAGACCTTGCCCATAGGCTGAGAAGCTGATCAATGCGGATGTAGGCCGGGAGATGCAGGTTGAGCATAGGCGCACCTGTTAAACTGCTACCTCCAACCAACTGCTTGGCACAATTAAGTCAGTCACACAGCTACAAAAGTGACTCCTGGAACAACAGCCTCTCTGCCATGGACGCCTGTCCCCCAGACATGAACATGTCCTCCTTCTCATCATTCAGGTTGCAGCCCAGTTGGCTCTTCCAGAAAGCCTTTCTCTGACTATTGCAGCTAGTGCGACCCCCTGTGGTGTGCTGGAGAAACCTGTCCAGTTTTCAGGGCCCACTTCTATCCGTACAACTGGGAGCACGGCCCTAGCCACCCTTGAACCTTTGTGCTTTCTGCTTTCTATATGATGACTTGGGTGTGTTCATGTGGTCATTCTGAATCGTACAAACACCGAGTTTGCCTATGCTGTACAATACAAAGTATATGACAACTATCACTTTATTACTGTTTTTAATACAAAGCCTTGTGTACTCATGGGTGGGGTTTGGCAGAGGTGATTCAATCTTGGGAGTATGATACTCATCAGCAGATTAGTCCACTGATTATTCTACAACTAAACATGATTTGGGAGCTCAAGCCTGGCTGCAGGAAGGGGTTCCCTGCAGCCATAGCCTAAAAAAAGTCTCTCTCTCTCTCTCTCTCTCTCTCTCTCTCTCTCTCTCTCTCTTGTGTGAGTGTGTGTATTTGGTATTTGGTACAGGGTCTCACTACACAGCTCATACTCATAGTTATCCTCCTGTGTCAGCCTCCTCAGTGCTGGAATTGCAGGCATGCACCACCATGCATGGTTTTGGTGGCTGGCACAGCACACCTGGGTTCCGGATCAGCATGGCACGCGGTACAAGGGATTGAATTCAGTACTTGAGTTTGACAGGCAGGCTTTTAGACTGCTGAGCCGTCTCCACTCCTCAATATCTCCCTCTCTTTTTGCTTAGTCTCTCTGCTTCCTGCTACCATGCCTTAAGCTGCTTCTCCTTTGCCTTCACCTACACACACTGCCCTGTCATGGAGCCAGTCAATTATTTACTGAAATCTTTGCAAACTAAAAGCCAAATCTAATGACATGGCACTGTAGGCAGGGCAAGCTTGACATGCTTTCAGATGCACTGCTGCAGCAAGCCCCTACACAGGCCTCATCAGAGAGGTGATTCACCCCCTCCACCGTACAAACTTGGAAAGCAGAGGCCACAGCAGCTGTTACCAACGCGGTGTGACAGAGTCACGCTGAGGCCCCAGATCTCCAGATTCCAAGCTTAGAGTCCTGTCATTTCCAGATGTTGGGAGGAAACATAAATTTTCATTTCACTTGCAGCATAGGATGGCTCTGAAAATAAGCAGAGCCTCACATCTGGCTTCCAAAGAAATGCTCCATGAGAATTTGACCCTTTCATTGGCTGAATCTTCCTGTCTGTTAATTGAAATTGTTTTGTTATTTAGTTAACAACGGTCTTCAGCTGTTACTGTGCAGTTAAGCTCCTTGATGGTTGAGAAAGAAATTACATCATAGTATACTCGAGGGGCTTATTCCTTCTCTCATAAAGAATCTATTGGCTTATTTTCCTAAGGATTTTTTCCTTTTTAAATAATGCCACAGAATAATGGCCCAATGGGTACATTTTCAATCATGCCAAAGACAGAGCTTTCTACCTTTGCTTCTATTCCACTCCACAAAGCACCCAGAGTTATTCTTTGAAACTCTATGACAGTTCATGTCACTGCCTTGCTCAAAATTTCCTGGTGACTTCCCATCATCATGACAGCAGAAGTCAGAATCATTACCAGACCCCGGATGGTCTGCTGTCAGCCCCCTCCTCACCTCTGAGTCATCCGTTACTCCCTCCTGACTCCCTCTGTACCTCCAGTCTACATTTTAACACTCTAAATGTGTGGATACATGAGGGCATTTTCACTTGCTGTTTCCTTTGCTAGAATTTTCCCCAGATTCATATATACCTGCCTTTTGTCTCCTTCCAGAGTCTGCTTAAATGTCACCTTTGCAGTGTGTTTTTCCAGGAGGGACAGGTTTTGCTGTCGAGGGCTCAGCTTCTAGAATATTGAATAAATATTTATTAGTCCGATGGAATAAGTGAAAAGAAGGACATATGTAGTTTGAGCCCTGTGTTGTATATTTTACTTAAAGTAATTGTTTGTGGGATCTAAGCTTACACAGTGGATAGGTCATGAGACTCCTACAAAAATCTTAAATGTTGACCTCTTCTAGTGTAGAGATGGGCACACAGTTTCCAACATGGGCAGAGTCTGGGTGACAACCCAAGTTTATGATTAAATGTGACAGCATAACCACTCAGGGCAAGTGAGGAAGACAGTGAAAGCAGCTTTCAGACAATATACGGCCCTCCTCCAGACATTCTGCACCAAACTTAAGTCTCTCTCCCTCCAGCTGCATCACAGAACCACCAAGTGAGTGACAGTGACAGCACAGGAGGTCTACTCGCTTTTGACTTTTCTCCAAGTAGATCCAGAGAAAATGATTTTAAGTTCCAAGATTTGCTTATAATTTATTTGGAAATGACCCCAGGAATAAGAGTGGAAGTGGGGAATGACACAGGGAAGAGATAGAAGCCAACAAAGGGAGCCTAAATAAGCAGCTGACAGCTGACAGCCAATGGAGTCCAATGGGAGGAGGGCATGTGGCCTTCTGAGAGTAAGATGCACAAGGGATGAGCAGCACAAAGAAGCAGAGACTAAGTCTGCTGGGGAGACAGGAGGAGCATGTGCGCCTAGCTTTACTATGAAAGGGCCTGTCACAGGGCAGGTGAGACCCTGGGAAAGCACAGCAGACTGCCTCACAGGAGACACTTCCATGCCTGACTGCTGTAGACAGACAGCTTCCCAATAGTAAATGCCTGCATATTTGTTTTCTTGCTTTAATTTTTTAAGTCATATTTATTAGTGCAGGCTGGGCTTCAACTCATTATATAGCCCAGCTGACCTCAATCTCATGGTGATCCTCCTGCCTTAGCCTCCAGCATGCTGGGATTACAGGCATGCACCATGGCACCCAGCAGTTGTTTTCTTGAACTCCTACCCACTGGATGCCAAACAACCAGTTTATGTCTCTATATCATCCCAGAGGTTTGTAGAAGACCTGCAAAGAGCAGATGAAGCAAAATAATCTGAACTCTGGTATGGGGTCTTGATGGTTAATTTTCTGCATCATTTTGGCCAGGCCAAGTCATATTTGTTGAATACAGTAGGATATCACTGCAAAGATGTTTTGAGGTGAGATTAACATTAAAATCCATATATGTTTAGTAATCACATTATCTTTCATAATGTGTATGGGTCTCATTCTATCAGGGCTTAAGAAAAGCAAAATTTATTAAAGAAAAATAGAATTTTGCCTCTGAACAAGATGGTTCAATACTCAGAGTGCAACCATTCACCCTGGGTCTCTGGCCTGCTGATTTCTCTGTGAGATTTCAACTTTCTTTCATGAACCACTTTCTTAAAATTAGCCTTAATCATTCTCTGCCTTTATCTGCCTCTATGTCTCACTGTCTGTTTCTCCTCCTTCTATGTTCACTGTCTTTTTCTCCTCCCTCTACACATGCGCACGCGCGCACACACACACACACACCACATCCCATTGGTTGGATTCTCTGGAGAGCCCTAATATGCTAGTCATCTCTTATGTGTTTGGGAATCTCTAGGAACATCACTATATTTTCCAGCTTCTGCTCACACTTACCTATAGCTGTTACCACAGCAAGGCCTATGTAGATCTAGCTTTCCCTCAGCCACTTTTGTGATCTGCCAAGGAGGAGCGATGGGAACTCCAGTGCCTGGTTATCCCATGGGCCTCTCAGAGCAGAACTGTGTTCATGAGGTAGATGCTACCTACTTCCCTTGTGCCTACCCTGGTAGCCATTTCTACAGTTCGATTCAGGGCAGGGTAAGCACAGGAGATTTCTGTGAGGTTTCCTACTTCAGCAGCTTCAGATCAAGGTACTCTGAATTGGGGTCCTCCAATCTTTGTTCTTATCTCACAGCCCATTGTCAGAACTCAGCAGCAGAGAAGGGCCTGTAGAGTGTGGGGACCAGAGCAGAGAAAGTTTCCTTAGGGTCATTCTGGCCCCCCTCACATATCCACCCCAACTCTGTACCGTCGTTAACTGTTATTTGTCTGTCTTGTTTTCTTCTTGATTTTTTTTTCTTGTAGGATCTTTTCATAGTTTTGTGTTGGTTCCATCTAACTTAGTCCTCTGTGAAATATATTAGTTCTCCTGAACTAACTACAAAGGTAAAGGATGAGCAACAACATTTCTTTGACCCAAGGTTTGTGTTGGTTTGTTTGTTTTGTTTTGTTTTTCTCCTACAGTATGAAGGGTTGAACCCAGGGCATCCCTCTTATTAGGCAAGTGCTCTACCACTGGCTACATTCCCAGCCTTTGATAAAACTTTAAGACAATGTCTTGCTATATGGCCCAGACTGGCCTTGAAATTGTGATATCCTGCCTCAGCCCACTGTGTAACTTGAGTTACAGGTTTGCACCAGTGTATCAGCTTGGCTTGTGTTTTTACACATGAGATTGTTCTTTCTGAATATCTTTCCAATTAATTAAAAAATGGGCATGAGATCATTCATAATACAAGTTGTCTTTTCCACTAACTCAGTGACAAAGTGCTGTCTACAAACATGGCTACTGTGTGATTTTTGCTTAGATCCACCCTCCTTAATTTCTCAGATTGAAAATGAATTCAGGGCAACTCCATCTGTCCACTGTACTTCTGTTTCTGAATCTTACTGCCAATGAATTTCTGTTTTTCTCATCAAAATGCTGCTCCCTTGGCTTGAAATTACAGTTTCCAGGCTTTTTCTGAGATCTGTGAATCTTAAAATCACCATCTCCTCCCACATGCATCCCTTCCTAACTTCTGTTTCTTTGCTTAGCTTCTCTTCCTAGCTCTGGGCTTAAGGTTTCAGCAAGCCTGTCATTTAAGTGGAGATAGAGTTTGTATTTCTGTTCCGTTAGATGACTCTATACCACTGCGTTCAAACCAGTGGTCTCTTATGGGCTCATTATCTAGTTGCAGGGAGCAGAAAAAACTGGCTTGCCATGGTGAGGTGGCTGTCTCCCCATAGCTGCTTATGGTTGGAAATTCATGCCTTGGATCCTGCGGACTTGCAAGTCTACAAGATCAGATGCTTGCAACAGGAAGGCCTTTTCTTTTAGAACTTCTCTATCCATAATTTCTTTCAAAAACCTGCTTTAAAACTCAAAACCAAGATTTAACCTCGTGCTATTGGAGCTATGCCAGTCATATCATGGATTAATAGATATTTCACTGCATATCTGGTAAGGCAATAGGATTTTATTTACTGGGAAAAACCACACCAGCTAACATTTCAAATTCTTATCCCACTGTACAATGTCACAGGTAGCATTTGCATAAATCAGAGCAAAGGCTAATTATCCTTTATTATACCATAATAATATTATAGGAACAAATAAATATTATAGGAATGAAGTAAATGCAAAGACAGGAATTCAGTAAAGATTCCTTTAATCATTTCCTCTAAACCAATCACCATCGTTCTCTTGCATTCTACTCTCCAAGGCTGTGTTATGACGTAAAACAAATCCTAAACTCTTTATCTCTCCCTTTCAATGGTCTGACTGATATGCTACATTCGCTCATATGAAAGAAGCAGTAAAATATGCTATGACTTTGTTAGAGGCAGTATTAGCTAGAAATCATTAACAGTATAAATAAGAGCCTGCCATCTGCTCTTAAGATATATAGATATAGATATAGATATAGATATAGATATAGATATAGATATAGATAGATATTACATTCTTCCTCTACCCCAGTAAAATATTATTTCCAAACTCTACAAACTATGGTATAAAGTTTACTGAGCACTAACCCAATAATATCTTGGAGACAATATTAACAAGTGTATGTATTAATATTTGATATTTTCAAATGTTAGGCACTTTTTCTGACACAGACATGGAGGTGACTTATGAGGCTCTTCGTGCTATCACCTGCTCTGAACGATAAATTCTGAGAAGTTGTTTATTTGTATATGCAGAAACTTTCTTTTATTTTGTTCTCTATGAAATACCATAACCTTTCTTGCAGTATGTATTGCAACTGTTTATCTTTGGTCCAGAAGTTTTGCAAAGGCCTGCGCCCACAGCAATAACATTCTGACATTTAGATGGAGTCAAATATCTCAAATGGGTTATTTCATTTAGTTTTTTGTTCTAAAGGAATCCAGGGTGAGCCAGCAACTTCAAATGGTTAGAAGTGAATGACAAACCGATGTCAAGGGACTCTATGCTCACAAAACAAGTACTTCAAATGACAGATGAGGTATATCGGGAGAGACTCTGAGGTATCAGGGTCAAAGAATACAAACCACTGAGCCCGAAGACTGGGTAATGAACTGACCCAAGTTTGTTAATAAAACCTGGATCTTCTCTTCTCATTGCAAAACTAAGGAAAGTGATATAAAACTCTCTAACGCAATTACTTTGAAAGAACACTTACATGCAAAAGACACTACACACACTGTGCCGTATAACAATGGCATTCTCATATTAACGAAACATTGCCCTTTATTTAAAACCAGTGCTGGGTCTCAGAAAGCCATACCCCCAAAGACTGGATTTTTGACAGATTCTGTGAAGCCTTAGAACATGGCAAACACTCAGTAGCTGCCGCAGCAGACTACTTATAGCACTGAAAACTCTGAAAGCTTCCCATCACTCTCTTAAAACCTGCCTCTTCGGTGCCAGGCACCTATCACCTTCCTTTGGCTCCTGCTCCTTATAAAGAGAGAATTTCTGCAATGTTCTTTATCTACCTGGCAGGATCTGCCAGAGAGAATATCACTGCCCTTGACCTTCTGCTGATGTTTCATTAACCAGGAAGAAATAAATTCATACCACAGGAAGAAAGACTGAGGTTTATCTTCATTCATAGACACAGTGATCACACACCATGGTCCTCTACTTCTGTCCCACAGAAAAGCATTGTAATCATTACTCTGTAGGCTCAACAAGTTTTAACACAGGCTACCATATGTTTTTCAGGCTTGTGAAACTCCCCTAAAAATAATTTCCTATCTCCCTAATTTAGATTCTTATTACCCCTTCCTCACAGAGAAGGGTATCTCAGTTTCTGAATCATGTCAGGCCACCAAGAACTGAATACCTCTCTGAGATCTGTAGTAGGAACTCTCTACTTAGTCCTGCATTTCCATGAAGAAAGTATATACCACCACAGGAAACATAGCAGACAGGCTCAGTCCTGGCCCTCTAGGAGTTTAGAGAGGAGCAGGGTTTGTTGACGGCTAAATTCTCCCTCCAATGGCAACCTTAAAGACAGGTCAGGAAGCCATTCAATAATTCTTTACCATGTGTCTGTCCTTGAACCAGTAGTATGGGCAAGTACATAAAAAAAATGAGCTGCAGTATCTGCTTCAGAAGGTTATGCTTCCTACTGCTATGCCCCATGCTTCATAGCCATTGTTTTGGCTCCTAGGTCTTATCGAAAAGTTTAATTGTATCTCCATGTCAATGTTTTTAATTTATTGCAGAACGAGTAGGATGGCAGGTGTCCCACAGGCTGCACTGTTCTCCTAAATCATCCACATATGGTGCATCAAGTCCTTGCGGGAGAATAGAGGCTGACATTTGTCCTACGGGGACCACATCAGACAAAATAAGAACTAAATTAGATCTTTTCACTTTGGTAACATAGAAAAAGCACATTCCTAAAGAACAAGGTTAGACATTGGCTCTAATCTGCAATAATGCAAATTCCAAGAGTTACCATTTGAAATGGCTATGTGTAATCTACTGAAATAAAGATTTCAATCAGACTTAGCATTTCAAATATTCTAAATTGTAAACATTTTGTAATTTTAATTATTCCTGTACTTGCATCAGATTCCATCTTGAATCCAGCCCAGCTAGCAGGAGTCATTTTTTTTCTGAATAGAAGGATTTATTTACTCATCACTGAAGGCATGGGTCAAGTCCACTTCTATATATGTATGTCTTATGACTTGCTTCCCCTATGAGATCTCCTTCCAGATTTTTCAGCCCCTTGAAAGGAAATGTTTGTTCTGATTGGTATTTGCCTCCTCTACACCCCAGAGAAGGCATTCAATGAATCATGACCGAATAACTGGCTGGAAGAAAGTACAGATGAACACACAATGAAAAACAATGTACTCTCTGCTCACATTCTCTTCTGAGTAGGCAAGGAGTACAGGGTACGATTTTATTCACCCAGATAAGAGAATAAGGGGAAAGAAACCTAGAGGTAAAATAGTTAACAAAAACTATAATTTTCAAAATGAGATATGATCAGGGAATTCTTTCTGAATTCCATCTAAATGGAATGGGTGTACTTTGGACTTGGGGTTCCCTGCACACGTAACCAAGAAAAACTCATGGAAGGAGGAAGGCTTCCATCCCTTGGGCTCTAATGCAGGTAGTATTGTCTACCATACTCCCCTCTCATTTCTATTTTCTGACATTCAAAGGTAAGATACAGGGTTGGGGAGATAGCTTGGCAGCATAAGCACCCGCCTGGCAAGTACAAGGTTTCAGGTTCAATCCCCAGGACTGCATGCCATGCTGGCCCTGAAACCAGGCATGGTGGTGTATGCCTGTAATCCCAGCAATAGGGAAGCTGAGGCAGGAGAATCACTAAGAGTCTCAACTATGTGTCAAGATCCTGTATTTAAAAAAAGGTATGATATTTTCTTAAATATTAATCTAAATATTAGAATGCAATTATGGGGCCAGTGAGATAGCTTAGTAGACTAAGTGCCTGCTTAGGCAAACACAGGGACCAGAGTTTGATCTCTGGCACCACACACTGTGTCAGCCCCTCCTCCGGGTGCACTGAGCCGGCACTAAGTCTGGGTGTGGTGCTGCATGCCTATAATCCCAGCACTGTGGAGGCTAAAAACAGGAGGATCACTATGAGTCTGAGCTGCATAGTGAGACCCTGTACCAAATGCATTAAATAAATAAATAAATATGTAATTATGCTAGGGGATTTTTTTATTTTTCCATTGATTTTGAAATAGGATTTTGATGTATAGCCCAGGCTGGCCTAAAACCCAAGGTCCTCCTAGCTCAACCTCCCAAGTACTGGCACCATGCCCAGCTTCCCCTAGACAATGGATCAGCATCTACTCTTCCTCCCATAGGAGCCAGCCTCAATTTTATTTTGGGATCTACTTTGCTCCAGCCTTATTTATTTATTTATTTATTTATTCATTCATTCATTAATTTACTGTACCAGGAGTTGAACACAGGACCTTGCACTTGCCAGGCAGGGTCTGTGTGACTGAGCTATATCCCCCATCTCCAACTTTATTTAGCCCATGGAATCTGGACTTGAGGTGTCATACATGATGCACACCTAAAATAACTGCAGAATCACCTTTGCTTGGCCATAGCGACTGGTTCCAGGACGGGCATGAGATCCAGGGTAGACTGATCTCAATGGCTTTAGTCAGGCATTCTAATTTTCACTCTTTTATGAAATGTGAACCAAGAAGGGTACACCACCAGGTCTTGCTGGTTACTATGTTTGAACTACAAGTGACAAGCACTTGTGAAAACAGAGGTACTGCACAGAGCAAGTGGACCTTACTTAGTACAGCCAACTCTACTTCACTCTCCTTCTACAGCATCCAGTAAATTCCTCTTGTTGTTAAAGATGGCATGGACTTGGTTTTCTGTCACTTATGATCACGACCACCAGACACCTTGGAAAAGAGATTAACAAATGAATTTAATTCAAACTAAAAAAATTAATGGTCATAGCTCACACTATCAGGACCCCTTTGCCATGTACTCCATTGCTGCTGCTCAGCCAGGAAGAGGTAAGAAAGGCAACATCAGCAGATAATATTCATCTTTGTTCATGACTTTCTACCTCAGTTGCCTGTGTCTGTCTCAGGGCATTCTGTAGCCACAGGAGTATGGTCACCCCTTGCAAAGAGTAGAGTGGAACATTTATGGCCTCAGAAACTTCAGACTTCAGCTGTGGAGAGAAAGCAGCATTCTGAGCTTGGCTTTACCAAAGACACTAGTGGAAGTGGGCCCTGGCTACCTAATGTTAGTCATTGAGGAAAGTTTCTCTTCTCCGTCTTATCGCTTCAGTCTTTCACTGTGATACCTGGAGTCACTGCCTACATAAATTGTGCCCTGAAATTCCTCTTGGCTTGCTTTTGTGGGGAACCCAAACAAAGTAAATAATGGATGGGAAATTATTTCTAAGATGGACATGATGAGGGAGAAAGACAATGCCACCTGCAACTGAGCACCACGTTCTTTAAGGCAGAGAAGAGACACTATAACCATACCCTTCAAGGAGTGGCCCCCATTGCAATCATTAGAAAATGAAGTCAATCTTTGTTATCCAAAACTTTCCTTTCTCTATAATTATGAAAACAGTATGAGGTTAGGAGTCCTGAGACTGGGGATTGACTTTCAGCTCCACCACTTTCTATTAGTGTCAACGTTCAGCAATTGATCCAACACCTTTAAATCTTGTTTTCCTCAAGGGATAATGATACCTATTGTAAAGAGTGGTTATAGTACAAAGAATAAAAGATGAGAAATGATCTATAAAATATAAAGTACTTGGCAAAAGCAATTATTTCTTATCCTTAAGTACAGAAAAAAAAAAAAAACAACATTCCCAGATTAAAGCCACACCTGAAGGTAGAGGAGAAAATCACATCCAAAATACAAAGTGAAAACATTATGCCTTCAAGGAGGTTCCAGTATTGAAAAAGGGTTAATGCATGATCCAAATGTGCTCACCTGTTTCTGCTAAGCCAACAAGAAATCACAGAACACTAATACAAATCTATTCTGCACAAATGCTGTAAAAATCATGTTGATTTTAAAGGAAGATTGTGGGTAGTTTTTTTAACATATGAGCAAGGTCCCAGATGGATATTTTGGAAAGGAAAGGCAGCAATGAAAGTATTTTATGACCTTAGAAACTTAACTAATTTGGAATCATT
>NW_004524647.1:1662722-1667257 GCF_000260255.1 Octodon degus
TCCATTTGTATTTTGATGTTTTATAATTTGACTTTTAATTTTACAAAGAGTAATAATTAAAAGAAGTTAAAAACTTAAAACATCACAATATTGTGGAGACAAACTCTCTACCCAGTTCATCCTATCTTTGATCCTGATTCCCCAAAGTAAACCTTTTGCCAATTCTTTTATAATTTACTTCCACATTCTTTATATAAATATTTACAATGTTTTATGTATTTAGTACAAGGTCTACAGGATCTCACTACATAGATCAGACTCATAGTGATCCTCCTGTTTTCAGCCTCCCCAGTGCTAGCGTTACAGGTATAAGCCACCAGGCCCAGTCTCAGTTGCTATCTCAGCATGCCCCAGGGACAGGACCAGCATGGCTATAATTTATTGATCTTAGAGTTTTTTTATTTTCTTGTGACTAAGTATTCTGAAAAATGAAGATGAAACTTTTTTCACAATGCCCATGAAACAGACCAGTACACATACACACACTGTCCTTCTGCCTATTATTCTGTTATAGTCATGTTGTACTTCTTGGTTAGACCAATATTCAGTAGTATAGCTATGTGATTAGTTTTCATAGTTAATTCTTGCAGTTAATACATAGCTTTTTCCTGTATAATTTGATTGCTTTCCTTGAATTTACTCTTTATATCCCTTTTTGTTGTTGCTATTCACCTTCACTGTAATTAACAAAATACTATGGCTGTTACCACTAACTACTTACTATACAATAAGTACCATGTTGAAAAATGTACATTGCCCACTCTAGGAGGTAGGAAATTTCTCTAATTTAGGGACAGACTTAAATATCTAGCCCAGTTCTTGCAATTATTGCATTAAAGAGTTAGAAATTCAAATCCAGTCTGTAATCTAAGTTTATATGACCAAATATCATAGAATACTATAGTTACCTATGTGTATCACTGATTGGCATCTAAAGAGAAACATCAGATATTCATTATAATTTTAGGGTTTTGTTCTAGGTACTTGTGGCAGGCAGTACTTCAGATAGCACTTAAGGAGCCCTGGATCATTAAGTAGTGATGTCCTTAAGTAATCACTTCCTCTTGTATGAGGATGAACCTAGTGGCCCAAATAAAGGAAGCCAAATACAGCAACCATGATAGGATACCACTTACAAGAGTAAGTGATGAAAGGCAATCTTCCCTCTTACCTACATCCCCATCTTGTGGTCCTGCTAGCTCTCCCTGATACAAGATGCCACGTGGCAAACTATATATGGGAAGGCCCATATGGCAGGTAGCCAAAGGAAACCTCTGTAATCCTGACAAAAATCTCTTAATTGAACATCAAATAAAATCCACCAAAGTTGATCCTCTGGATGATATGACAGTCATAGCCAACAAATTGATTAAGCCTTCTTATGTACCCAGAAGATTTAGATAGACCATGCCCAGATTCTCAATCTATAGAAATGGTGGAATAACAAACATAAGTTAGTTTTAGTCCTTTGTGAGGGAGATAATTTGTTAAATAGGAAGAGATAGCACACAGTACAGTGATGTTCCTACATGTCCATATAAGCAGGATGTGAAACATCCACAGGAAAACAGTCAATTCAACTCTTGAGGTTGTGGGTTTAAAGAAGGGCTTTATACAAGATGGAATTAAGCAACCAAAACAAGTTTGAAATAATTCATTTTTTAAACATGAAATTCATATATGTTCTTGTTCAATGATTCATTGTGTGAAATACCACAAACAAGGGTTTCTATCACTCTGCATGGCATCTTTTAAAAAGTCATTAGAGGCAAAAGTAGACTTTCACACTCAATGATGACATAGGACTATGTTATGTACTCAATCATAAAGCTTTTATCCATAACAAAACAATTAGCATGAAACAGTGATAGTCTCCATGAGATTGTATGTCTAGAATGCGCATAATTTATTTCCTTTTTACACAATGTCTTTCTCTATTTCTAATTTCTTTTCAAGGAGCATTTGGAGAGACATTATTTCATGACCAAATAATTAAAGAAAGACCAATGACAGGTAAATGGCTTTACTAAATGCTCTCAAGCTCCTCCAAAGAGTTTACCTGGCATGAAGGATGAGTCATCATTGGTTTCTAAACAATACCTTACTTAACATCACGAGTTTTATTCCAACTTAATGAATAGAGAAACAAGCACTAAGCAATAACCACTTGCTGTCACCCATAAATTGCAGTGCCTACATCTGAGTATTTTATTACATTATTTTCCTATAGTTGCTTCCATCTCCTTAAACAGCTAACTCTTATTTAAGTCCTTGTTAAAAAAAATGAATGATGAACCTTCTTTGAAAGGTGTGAAATCTGAATTATAATGCACTGTGTGTCAGAAAGAAATGCATCTAGAATTGTTCCATAAGCACATTAATTTATTTACATCAAGACAAAGAAAATGGGGTGGGACTTAGTATTCACTACTACAATCCCCAGGCAGCAATCAGGATTCAGAGTCCACACCAAGAAAGTCTGCAATCTCAGTTCTAGGAAACTCCTGGTAGTAGGTATGGAGATGTCTCAGATTCTCTGTTGCCTGGTTGCTCAGTAAATAAGATCTGGTCTTGCTATTCAAGTTTTGGTTTATACTTTTTCTTTCATGGGTTTGATGAAGGAAATATCATAATGCCATCATAACACTTCTGCAGAAACTCAACATGTGTCAACAGATCTGGGGTTCACACCCCAGAATATTGGGCATCTGTGAGGGTTAGAATCTGCCTCTCCCACAAGAAAGGCCATGAAAGAGAATTCTGAGGTTGGTTCTTTGATGAGGCAACATGTAGACCAATGTTCTTACCTCTCTGCTGCAAATGGTCTTTTGTTCAGTTCACACCTACAGTTTCTACAAACTCCAACATTTTACTAAAAACAATGCATGGCCATTTCATCATTGGGCAGCTCAAGTACAGCGACTTGGCTGGAATGGGCTGTGGTGTCAGGAAGCGTGATTATTCCTGGAGCAGAAACAATACAAGGTCTTAAAGACAAGTCAAACTGAAAGTACAGCAGACCACCAAAGAGTCACAACTGTTTGGTGCATTTCCTGCTGTGTATGACCTCATTTCATCCTCATCATGATACTGGAAGGTATAAGTATTTGTCAGCGTTCTCTGAGAATCTACAGTATGTACCAGAGAGAAAGGTGAGCCTCAGAGAAGCAAAGTGCCCTAGTACAAGGCCATATACAGCTCACAAGGGGAAGAGGATGGCTTTGATCCTTGCTTTGCCTGCATCTCAATTCACAGTGGACTGCCTTCTGAACCTGTTTAGAGAGTTAAGAAAGACCCCAAGCCTGCAGAAAAAAAAGTAGAAAAGAGAATCCAGTGTTAGCCCCTGAGACAAAACCATGGTAGCAGTGATTATATCCTAAGTGTCAGGGTCCATGAGTCCAAATGGGACCTCAAACAGCTCAGAAAACAGCCATTCCAGAGGGTCATTTTGTCCCTAGGAAGAAGAACTGAGAGCATTTGCAGTTTAAATCCTGGAGGCAAGCACCTGGATTTGTAGGATAAGCATGTTACTTTACTTACATCAATGACATTTTGTCATTCATCCATTCAAAAAGTATTCATTAAGTGCCCACTATGTATCCAACACTCTACTGGACACTAAATACATAGTAATGAGTAAGAAGTCAGGCAAAATGGCCTAGTTTTAACAATTACAAGATCTGGTTAAGGAAAATATGTAGAGAGGCAGAGGGTAGAAGTTTGGTTTTTTGTTTGTTCATTTGTTTTTTGTTTTTAAGATGATTTTAAACAGTGGTCAAGAGCTATGGAAAGAAAAAAAAACTACAGGTAACAACATAGGTTAATGGAAATATCTTGGAGTATCACATTACATGGCCGTGATGGAGGGGGGTTCAGAGAGGGTTTTATCTAGCCAAAGGATAAATGCTGAGAAGCAGGGGGTTCTAGTCAGGAGATCTGTGGGATCTCCCAATGCTAGAGCTGCAGGCAAGGATCCAGGCCTGTGTCTCGGCCCATATGTGGCTGAGACAGGGCAGGAGGTGGCTGAAGGCTGTCCCCCAGCCTCAGGGGAGCCACAGCACCTGCCTCCTCAGGGTGTGCTCAGTCCGTATCTTCATCGGTGCCTGCTCGGCTGTGGGGTGAGGACATGGTGCTGGCACGGTGCGAATTTTCTGGGCAGAGATAAATTAAACAACTAAATTAGAAAATTTCACTTGCTTGAGATAGTGTGGGGTCATTTTGTTTTGCTTTTGTTTTTGTCTGATGTCAGAGAAGGGCTCAGGGAAAGGCAACCACTAAAGGGTAGAGAGAACCTGTTGCCAGAGGTAAAAGTGAAAACACTCTAGGTGGGAAGCATTCTGGCCAAAGGCCCAGGCACAGAAAACTTCCTGCCACAGTGAGAACTGCCAGGGAACCTGGAGTTCACCAGCAGAGGTGGAGAGGGGCAGGCAGAGCAAGAGCTGGTGGGCAGCTCCTGTCACAGAGCTCCTGCTGGAAGGCGTGCAGAAGTCATGCCCAACCTGAGGCCGGCTTGCTTTCCCCTCTTTTAAAAAAAA
>NW_004524647.1:1677132-1683421 GCF_000260255.1 Octodon degus
CTAATGGTGTTTGTAAATAGGATCACAAGTCCGCATCTTGTACAGCAATTAACCACTAAGAAGAATATATGCAGTGTATTATTTGTTGAAAATGTACTTCCGATTTGATTTGAAACTGTCTCATTGCTATATGTTTATCAATAAAACTGTAGAAAAAAAAAAAAAGAAAGAAAAACCAGGTCATGAAAATGTGGTCCTTTGCCTACCTTTTCTGGTCCCTTCAACACAAGTTAACCTCCCACCTTGTTAAACCGCTATTTTTTTTATATACAGCTTCTGATGTGTTCCTAAGCATATGATGTTCCCTCCACCTCATAAACTTTTGCACATACAACATTCTTTTGTTAAACACTTTCTACTTGTCATTTTCTATTCAACATATTTGTCATGTCATTCAGAAATGGGTGATACTAGTCTCAATGTCATCAGAGAGCATGCTGTCCTTTTCTATGACCTTGTCTTTAGTACCATTACTCATGGGTGATTTCATTCTCCATTGCAAGATGTGTAAGCAAAGGAACTGTACTTTCATAGATCTTGACTGCATAGTCAAGAGCTAGCAGATATTTGACACTCAGTAAATATTTATTGAATAAAGGAAGATTGGTTTGTCTCTGATCAGCCATCAGTGTTGGTGTATTTAACATTTAAAATGGCCTGGTCAGAAAATTACTTGGAAAATAAGTGGTCTGGAAAGAATACATACAACTTAATTCTGATTCTTGCAGAAAAGACATGAATCTTGGAAATTACTCAATTATTTACAGAAACGTAAGATGTAAATGTGGTCTATTTTTTAAAATAGAGACCTTCTTTCATTTGCAGGAGAAACAGTAGAGGCTGTTTTTAATTCTAAAAATAAGAACAGAATGATTTATTTTAAACTTAATACTCAAGACTTTCTATGCTGGTAGTTTTAGCAGCCATGATTGACCCGAGGTATACCTAAATCATCATGATAATATGAAATGTTAAAACAGGTTTGTGCTCTCAGAGTAATGGAGAACTCAACTAACTTATGTCAAAAAAGTATATAGATTTTGAAATTATTTCCTACATATAGTTTCAAGAATCACAAACAAAATATGTTGAAGTTTTTTGCCCCTATTTCTATTTACCTGACTAACTAACTTACGAAGGATTGATCTAAGAAATAATCAACCCTACTATCTCAGGGGCAATTAAGAGACTGCACATCTTGACCTAAGACAAAATGGAAGACAGCTTTAAGAACATTGCAAATTATGTGGGACCACTTCCAATTCCTTCAGAGTTTGAATTGTTTGGGGATCTGAGTCATAGCCCAGATGCACATTTCCTTTCCAGCCACCTGAATTACCAGTGTTTGAATCTTAGTTCATTTATCAGCGTAGAGACCTCATTAAATGCTGTGTATGCAGAAGGCCAACAATGGCTTACACTGGAAGAGAGGGAAAAGCAACCTCTTCAGAAAGACAGTGAACTAAGGTCATAAATATTATCAAAGAAGAGAGTTTAGAGAAGTTTTTACTGGAATTAGATCCTTAGTAACACAAGAAAGCACAAAGGTTCTCCATCATTCACCACAGCCCCAGAGCAGCTCTTTTCGTCAACTTATGTTTAATTAATTAGAAATTGATCACACATTTAGATTTATAGTTTTCAGATAAATAAGATAACATTCAATACACTCAAAGCAATTTACTCTTCCTCTGCTGATTCAAACTGCTTCAGGACATGGAAGAAACTCAGAGAAATCCAATAAGCCAAAGTATTCCTCTGGCATCCAGTTTCTGAAAAGCTCTGCCACTAGAGACGTTTGTCAGCTATGCTGGAGCTGTGTCATCATGTTAAAAATGAGAATGACAGAGGTTCTAGGACTCTCCCAGTTAAAACTCAATAATAATGTATCCTCCTGGCTAGAAGTATGGATGCACAGAAAACTCAGTTACTGGATTCCCCAATCATGGTTTGTTTGTTTTTTCCATGCAAAAAAATACTAAGGCCTTTTATCATTACTGAAATGCTTAATGAAGTTGTTAGAAAAATCAGATTACAAGGACAATTGGTTCTGTTTCTGGACTAATTAATTCAAAGACAATCATTCCACATTTTTAGTGCATTGAATTTTTAGGTACTTTTTTGAAGATGGGTCTTTTATATGTAACTGAGGATGTCTTTAAAATTAATAGTTTAGAACTGGGCAAATAGCTCAGTGGCATAAGTGCCTATCAGGCAAGTACAAGGTCCTGAGTTTGATACCTCATACCAAAATAAATGAATAAATAAAATCAATAGTTTAACACTAAAGAGTCCAGGGTGGATACAGTGAATAAAGTTATCCCACAGTCTAAAAGTAAAATATCAAGGAATATACAGATGCCACATTATGTTTATTTTTTACCCAAGAGTAGGTTCCCATACCCACCCATCCAATGCTATTTAATTCAGGGCAGTATATTTATTATTAGCTATTAAAGTTCATTATTTCTTCCAAAATTTTTCACATTAATGATAGCTCATAGAGTTTATTCCCATTATACTTTATTATTTTGTGTCAACAAATATTATTAGGAATCACACAATTAAATATTCAAAGCATTTAATGCATTTATTTATAAATCTCAAGAATGAATTTATTCATCTTGCTCCACTTGAATTCATGCTTCATCAAGCACTAAAAAGCCTTCTACCACAGGCCTTTCACAGTTTGATAAGTCTGTCAGACTGGCTCTGCCCGTGTGCATGAACAGGTAAATCCGTAAAGACACAAGGTGAGCTAAAAAAACAGTCATTTTCAAATGACTGCATTAATCATTTCACTTGTACTTCTGCTGAAACATCTTCTCCTTGATTAACACCAGGATCTCATGTCTGCTCTGTCACCAGGATAGCAGTCACTTCTTTTTGTTCCAGATGTGGTGCCCAGATTACCCATAAATTTGCCATTCAGTTTGAATTTTCAAATCTTTAGTTGAATTTTTTAAAATTAAACTGGTATGGGGCTGGGGAGATGGCTCAGTGGAATAAACGCTTCCCTGGCAAGCGCAAGGGCCTAAGTTCAATCCCCAGTTCCGAAAAAAACTAAATAAATAAATAAAAATAAAAAATAAATTAAACTGGTAAGTAGATAGACAAAAAGAAAAAGTTTGCAAACCTTGTTTTTTTGTTGTTGTATTTGTTTTTTTTTTTTTTTTTTTTTTTTTTTTTTTTTGAGGTAGGGTCTTGGATGTAGTGCAGACTGACTTTGAAATCACTATATAGCTCAGGTTGGCATCAAACTCAGGACACTCCTCCTGCCTCAGCCTCCAGAGTCTGAGGTCATAAATGTGCACTACCACATGCAAGTAAGGCCAGCAATCTTACAGCCAAGAAAACAGGCTATATTTAAGTTATTGAATAATCTTTGCTTTGTGGAATAGCAATGTTGGTTTATATTGTATTTCTAAATTTGATGTTATTGAGTGGGGTGGAATCCTGCAAGGCAAAAACTGTCTTTGGCAACTGAGACGTCATCTAAGAAACATATCAGGGTCAGATTACATGAGAGGAGACACTAAATAATCACTGTTTCTAATTCAATCCCTAAGGAATTCCCTAAATAATTTAGGTCTTTCAATTGCCTCAATAGCCAAAAACTGAAATAGTAGTTTATTATTATTTTTTTAACATTTAGTGTGTATGTGTGTGGCCAGCTCAGCCCACCAGGGGGCGCGGCTGGCTGGCATGTGGTGCTGGAGGATTGAACCGCGGTCCCTGTGCTTTGCCAAGCTTGTTCCAAGTAGGTGCTTTAGACCACTGAGCCATCTCTCCAGCCCCTGAAATAGTAGTTTAAAAACGCCGAAAAATTTGCTAATGGTGGAAGAAAGGCAGGGTAAAAAACCTCAGCGAGGAGGAAAATCAAAATAAAAACAGTTTAAATGCTAACAAAGATTGGAAGCTCTGTGAAATATTGAAGAAGTTCACTAAGAACTTCATTGCATAAATTTGAATTTACACATGTGACAGAATACTGAACTATCCAGGAAAAGAAGGGAAGTATAGAGTACTGATGGGAGAATTCAGCGAGGTCCATTTTTTAAGGTATTTTTTTAAAAAATAGACAGTGAGCAATGCTAGTGATTATTCTCAGAAACTAAGCTTGGAAGGCCCTGCTTTGATGTTATAATGTCTTTTTTCCTTCTGACATGTACCAGATGAAATTTTGAAAAGCTCCCTTACAGATTAAATATATTACACCCAAAGACAGACCTAGAGGGAAATTAGAACTGTAACTATGGAAACCAGAGTAATCAAACTGCATTTTTCCTGAGTTGAGATGAAGAAAGACTTAGAACATTATTAAAGGAAAATAGTATTTTTCTTACTATAGGGTGAGTGGTGATGGAAAAGAGGCAGTTATATTGGATTTATATTGGGTAAGAGAGTCAACAGCACTATATCACAGCTAATGAGAGGACTTTAGTACATTATGTAGCCCACATATTGTCTAAGTCATAGAGTTACATCTGATATGTGGCTTCAAACAACATGAAATTTGTTAAATTTCAGTGACATTGAGAGAAAAGCAATTGTAGCTGCACTCTGGAAGTCATGTATCTAACCCCTCACCCCACATGTTAGGTACCCACAGTACTGGACCAGCCCATCAATCAGGAATGGCCAGGATGTGATCAGCAGGTAAACCAAAGAAATCTTTTGACAGGAAACTAAAGTCTTCTGTGTGACTATTGAGAAACATCAGAATCTCCTCTTGAATCCTCTCTAGTCTAGAGGAGCTTGTCACCACCTTCATCATCAGTTTCTTCTTCAACATGAGACTCTACACACATGGCATTCTACGGAGACTTGCAATGGTGTTTTTCCAATATTATCATACCTAAGAATTACCTGTAAAATCTAATTCTTTAGGTTTGCAGTAGAGTGTATAATTTTAACTGGACTCACAGAAGATTCCAGGCAAGAAGCACCTAGGCATTGCTTCAAGAAAGACTGGCCTAAGGAAGTCATTCCATCTTCCTGACAGTATATGCCTTGAAAGCCTAGCTAATATTCTTCTGGACTTGGAGTTAGAAAGTTAAAAAGAAAAAAGTTAACATTATCTTTCATTGATTAAAGTATAATCCATTAAATAAAGGTCAAAATTTAAGTCTTGATTGAATCACTTCTTCATGACCCTGAAGATCTGAATATCTCATGCAATTAGTTGTAGCAATAGTTTATGGAGGTCCTTGTCTGATATAATGGCAGTAAAAATGAACGGGGCTCTGGGAATTGTACTTAGTCTTGTAAAAGCCCTCTTTGAAAAACTGGCTATAGTATCAGCCAGCTTGAAGTCCCAGATACTCAAGAAGCTAATATAGATGTGTCCCTTTAGTCCAGGAATTCCAGACCAACCTGCACAACATAACAAGACCCCATATTAAAGAAAAAAGTAAGATAAAAAGGCTATCTTTGATAGCCTCAGTGATGCCAAGCAGAAAGTGTTCATACGTACAAGGATCAAGTGAATCACATTCCTTTATATAAAATAAATTGTATTTGTAAATGAAAATGGATTCTGATTCTAATCTAATTCTAAGGGCATAATGCTGATCTAAAGCTGACTAGAAAGTCTAATTCTAGGGACATCTGTATGGTCACAGGAAGACCAACTGGCAGAGAATATCATAAGGCTATGATAACAGGGAGATCCAAAACTAAGTTGCAACAGTTATCTTTCCCATTGATAAACGTAATACGTGGCACCTACAACTCAAAGGAGGAAAGTTTAATTTGGCTCACAGTTTTAGGAGATTCAGCTCCATAGCAGAACCAGCATGGTGGGGTTGTATGGTGGGACAAAACGGTTTAGTTCAGGACTTACCTTGAAACCTTGTACTGCAGTTTGTAGATCCTTTGTCAGTGTCAGCCATGTGGATGAGTTATGGCCATTGCTTGACCAATTTGCTTTCTGTGAAAGCCTGAGAGAATGTTTTCTCTCTAGATGACTCTCCTTAGAGAATTTGACTGACCTTGTCAGATGCAAAAGTTACATTTTTTGTTATATGTGTCTTGTTTTATCTTGGTCATAAACATCCAGCAGAAAAGTATAAACATGAGGTATAAAAAGTAAAGCCATGTTAATGTGCTGAGCTGTAAAAGACTCAAGTCAACAACTTATGACATTGCCCGTTCCATGGATAACCCACTACTATTATGGTATATTGGACTCGGATTATTTTGCTGACTTCATGCACCTACAAGATTTGAATGGCAACGGAACACCCATATCTGAAAAAACTAAGCAAAAAAGGGGATATAAATGATA
>NW_004524647.1:1683521-1688397 GCF_000260255.1 Octodon degus
AAAAAAAAATTTAAAAGAAAAAAAAATAAAAACATAAAAACTAGGTTTGTGTTTCTCACAGTGGTGAAATCTTTTAATCATAGTTTAAACCTAATGTGAGAGCTGTCTCGTGGTGTGCCCCCTCAATGATGCCTTGGGAGCCATCACGAGGTGCAGGCTGACCAAATAGCTCAGCAGACTAAAGCACCTGCTTAGGCAGATGGAGGGACCAGGGTTTAACCCCTGGAAAATCATGCCAGCCCCATCCTGATGTCTGAGACTGGGTGTGGTGGTGTGTGCCTGTAATCCCAGCACTTGGGAAGCTGAAAATAGGAGGATCACTATGAGTCCGACATAGTGAGACCTGGTACATCCTACACTAAATACATAAAAAAAAGAGAGAGAGTGATGCAGTAACCCAAAATGCCTGGGGATGCTGCTGGAATAACATGGCTGCTGTTTTACAGGAATCTAAACTCTAAAATGAGGATATAATGCATAGTACCATAAGTATAAAAATAAGTGACATCATTGGTGCCATTATAGGCACCAGCAAACACCTGAGAGAACCAAATTATAGAGAGAAATCTTCAGTTTTGCTCACAGTTTTGGAGGTTGCAGTCCACGACAGGCTGGCCTCAGTGTTTTGGACCTATGGTGAGGCTCATCATAGTGGAGAGCCCCTCTTGGCCAGGAGTGTGTGGTGCAAACAAAACTACGCATCCCATGACAGGAGACAAAAGAGACAGAGAGAAAGAGACCATGTCCTGAAATCCCCTCCAAGGGCTTCCCTCCAGCATGACTTAAAAACCTCCCACCAGACCTTGCCTCTTTTTAAATTTTTTTTCTATTTTTTTATTTTATTGAGAAACAAATATCAATGAGATAGTTTCAAATGTGATTAACAGGACATTTTCAATAATTAATACATTGCACATTGTTATCTCCTTAGTGGTTATCCGTAGTACAAGAAGCAGACAGGATTGCCTCTTAACATCTCTACCACTCCTAGTAGTGCCATATTGAGGAACAAACCATTAATACACAGGTCACTGGGCATTCTCTAGCCCCAAGCCACAGCAATAATTTGTTATCAAGTCTTATGCACTGTAGGTAGTGGTAGGTATATGTTCTACTTTCACAGGACTACTTGCAGAGTAGATTTGTTTACATGAATATCAGCACAAGAAAGTACTGTAATGTGTTGTGTTATGATAGCATGATGGCTACTATTTCACTAAGTGACGGTGGTCACTCAGCTAAATTATAATCCTATGCGACCAGTTTTGCATATGCATCATTTCATATCATATAACTCTATCTAAATCTCTGGAGATATAACTCAGCAACACAAGTGCCTGCCTCACAAGCACAAGGTCCTCAATTTGATTCTCAGTAAAAAAAAAAAAAAAAAGATAAACTCTATCTAAATCTCTCAGGACTAGCATCCACTTGAAAGTCTTGCTTTGCAAGAAAACCTACCATCCTACCGACACTTAAAGCACATAACTGGTACTCGAAAACATCTGATTGATGAATTAACACTTGGAGTTTTGTGTTGCAGTTCATTCTGTACTGACACAGAAAGTAGGCTGCTCACCATTCAGAAAGTTTGCAATCCAGATAAGTGATTGATGGCTCAAAACAAGCCACAGTGAGTGTGGTTACACACCACAGAAATCAGCAAGCATTAAAGACGGAGGCTTTTTCTTTTCCTCTGAGAGCCAGTTTACTGATAAACTGCTGAATATGTGAAAGTATTTCCTTTCATAGCACAGCGATGTAGCAAGGGCTTTCAAATGTGTATATACTTTTTCCCCAATGAAAATTGAATAGTCTGTTGAAACAGCTATGCTTTCCACTCCGTTTTGCTTCTAATTTCTGGTTACCAGTAAGAATTCTTCACAGTCGGCCATAACTCTAGCTGCAATGTTTTATTTATTTAAAGAAATAAATTAGAGAAGACAGAAAACAAATATGATAAAACACAAAGTGTGTGTGATGGAGACATGGGAATTTATTATTCTTGCAGTTTTCTGAATGCTTAAAATATTCCATAAAGAAATCATAGAAAGGAGAAAAACTGAAGGAATTCTTCAGTTTGGTTCTGATATCCTGGGCCCCTAGGGGTGAGATTTCAACACTCATGCACACAGAGGCACCTCACAAAAGCAAGAGGTGTCCGTCTCATGTGGAACTCGCATAAGGCTGCAATTAAGCTTTCATATGCCTGAAAGGGGAGCAAAGCGGGTTTTCACTGTCCCTTGGATTCAAGTAGAGCATTTGAATAATCTATAATCAAGAGAAATGGTAATTAACACATATGAAATATTCCCAGTAAATGTCTCTGAATATCATGGCTTAAAAATTCAAAATGATTAGTTGCCTCTCTCACAATAACTTTTTTCATTCCATGGTAATGAATCAGGAGAAATTTATTAAGTTTAAATCTTGACTTTTTTGTTTGTTTCCTTTTAATCCCCAAATTATCAGTAAATATGATGTATACAGGAATTAGAGAAGGCATTCATCTCTTCTCATGGATCATAGCCCATAGAATTTTAAAGTAACAAACTGTCCATTACAAAGAAAGTTTGTTTCCAGGCTTTTTTTGATTCACAGTCCTATTTCTCCATTAGAACCATAAAAGAGGATGGTAGGCATTACCAAATTCAACCCTGACCGAGACATACTTCTCTTTTGTTGAGTCCCCAGTGATGAGATTGCACGCAAGTCTACTTAACATTCTCATAATCAAAACACACTACTTGAAGAAGAAACTAATAAAAACAGTTAATCTATATTGGACAATACTTTTAAGTCAGGCACAGAATTTTAGGTTTTATGAACAGCAGCTTATGGGTTCTTTCAGAGCTAAGAAATTTCAAATGTAAAGCAAGTATACAGTTTGTCCCAACTCGGATAGCCAGACAGTTTAAAAGTTGGCATTCACACAGATTGGTCTGATTGCAAAGCCTGATGAATCTAAAAGTTGAATAATAGGTGTTTTCTTCTAAAATCCACTTGCTAGTACCTGATCTCATGCTGTACAGATTAGACTTACCTCCGCCACTCGAGCTTGAGAGTCTTCCCTTATTCTGGCCCTCTCAAGTCAGAAGTTTCCTTGACACTGCCCTGGCTTCCTTCCTCCAAAGTTCTCCAACTCATGATGCTGAACTGAGCATCTGCCGTAAACAGCATGACTGCACGCGGACTAGCACCGCGGCCATTTGCATGCTGTCTTCTCACCAGCGTTCCCTGCTCCCATGGGAATAGCTTAAGATGCCTAATACATTTAAAAATTGACTGGAATAAAATCAATATCCCTACCTTTTATTTTAGAGTTTAAAGGCAGGGTTTTATCCTCCCTGATATATTGGACCCCTGAAGATTCCAGCTGCCCAGAATTTAATCTTCTTTCTTCTGGGAAGAAGCCTACAGTGTCTTCTAAAGAGCCTTCTCCACCCCATTGGATAGAGCCTTGACAGAGCTGTCACTTAAACAACGATCTTGATCATGGGCATCAGAGATTCTCTTCCAGAAAGGTGACCCTTCAACAGCAACAGGTGGCTGGGGTGAGCTGATGCGCCTAGGTGGGGGCCTGGAGGAGATATTTCGTTTGCACAATCAGCCTAAATCCTCAGAGCCACCTCCCCTGATGCTAGTTCTTAGTGCCCACACCATTCATCCCAACGATTTCAACATGTGCACAGGACAGTCTTTACAATTACCTTTTACCCGAGCATAATTCAGTAAGTATCTAGCACATGCCACACACTAGGGACTTCTAGTCCAGAAACACCTTATCAGAAAATTTGTTCAAGTAGCTCCTATGCAGTGAATAAAAGCATATAAGCTGCACTTTCCATTTTATACAAAATAGCTTTGATGAAAACTTTGAAATCAGATAGGCTGGGGAAACAAAGAACTAGTTCCCCTCCAAGAAAAGAAAAAGAATCAACTCCCTTCTTAATATTCTTGAACATTTCCTGTAATAGCAAGACAAGTACACAGTGATACATACATACATAGACATATTTTTATATATAATATGAAAATGTAAATCAAATGCATGTTCTCTTCTATAAGTGTCATTTGAAACCAATATTATAACCAGCATGGTTAGTCTGCTGTGTCTAGTTAGGTATTTCTAGCTAAAAAGCTCCTTCCTATTGGGTATCTATCAAAGAGAAGAATGTTCTTACTATACTCACTTAGCACTATGACTAACATTTATCCAGTCAGCCAAGGCTCATTATGCACTTCAGGAGCCCATTCTGATACAATTATGCCACATTTTAGATATACTTACATTTCTACCACCTGGGATTAAATTCCTTCTAGCTTCATAATTTTCCTGATGGGTATAAATTGATTTCTTCTTTTACTGTAGCTCCTTTAACACATTGCCTATATTCCATACATAATAACTATGTTTAACTAAAAATTCCTTCAAAAGCTTAGAGAGGTTGGGGTGGGCAGCATGGTGGGAAACCTGAAATTGATAGTGGCCAGACTGGGATCTTATATCCGACTCTGTTCTTCTTTTCTTTCCTTTTTTTAAAATTCTTTTTTATTTTTTTAAAGAGAGTATAACATAGCATTAAAACAGAAAAAAATACAAGTGATATAGAATTTCACTTAACAAAGTAATATGAATTGCACAGTATTTGTTGTAATGTATAGTATTGTCTTCCAACCAGTTATTCATATTAACAGATATATTCTTGCAAAATTGGAAGAAGAAATAAAAAGAAAAAGAAATGTATAAGAAATTAAGAAGAGAAAAAGTAAGAACAATTGAAAAAAGGAGACAAAATATATTAACTATTATCTGTTCCTTTCCATAGACTAGCAGAAATGCACAGTACAGTTGTCCAATACCTTCTTACATACA
>NW_004524647.1:1688497-1690552 GCF_000260255.1 Octodon degus
ACTCCTCCTTCTGTTTTTATTTTCTATGTCAACATAGATGTGTAACTTAACTACTCGGATCAAGTTTCTTCACCTATGATATACAATAGATTCCAAAGCAGTCCATGTGTTCAAAGATTTTTGCTTCTTTGTGTTATCTTTGATTTGCTGAACTTCAAATCCTGCAGTTGGGAAATCAAAAATTAGTATTTTCTCAAAACCTCTCCTGCAGATTCTGAACCAAATGGTCCATGGAAAATTGTTTAGAAATAATAAAAATACGACAACAGAGCTGCTAATATCTACAGAAAAGTTGCCATGGCACTTTAAACAACAATCCTATGAGTTCAACATTGCTATTATCTTGTTATTATAGCTAAGGAAATCGAATCTCAGAGGCCCTAAGAACCTTGCCTGAGGGATTACAGCCAGTAAGTGAGGAGTCTGGGTATCAGTTCATTCAGTTCATCTCAGAGGCAACTCCTTACCCCTGCACTGAGTTCTGTCTGCAACTACTATGCAACAGTATATCAGTCATCTTTTCCAAATTTATCAGTAACTTTCATTATGCACAATAACTTTTTAAGCTTTTGAAATGATTTCTGAGGGTCTATTTTTTTGGTGTTGTCTTAAATGTACTTAAAAGCAATCTTAAACACATACAAAGAATTGTTTTAATGTTAACCACGTGGTTCTTTAAAATAGTATTTCACCTAGAATACTTGCATCCTGATTTTTAGTGGGTTTTTTTTTAGTTGCCTTCCAAGATTTTTACACAGATTGAGCATCTGTTATTAGAAATACTTGAGAACAGGTGTTTTATGTTTCAGTTCTTTTTCAGATTTTGGAATATTTATGTAGACATAATGAGCTATCTGGGGGAGGGACCCAAGTCTAAATACAAAATTCACTTAAGTTTTGTATATACCTTATACATATAGTAAGATTATTTTGTGAAACATTTTAAATAACATTACATTGTGCTTGAAATAGTGACTTTTCCACTTGTGATGTTCTAGTCACACTCAAAACATTTCAGATTTTAGAGCATTTTGGATTTTATATTTTCAAATTAAGGATTATCAATCCTCTATACCAATGCCATTTCATCCAGGAAGTTTTTAGAATATATTACCACCATTAATAAACATTTATTAAGTGTTTAAATAGAAGTATATGTTACCTAGAGATAGAATCAGAACCCCTAAGTTGAGGATGAAGTCACCAAGCCTGGCCTTCTCTCTGACTTAGATGCTGAATACAAGCACCAGGGCCTCTGATCAACTGACTACAAAGCAAGGGTACCATAACCCTTGTCCTCAGAGACACAGTATGCAATTTTTAAGAGTTCATTCTAGATGATGTTCTTACCATCTAGATTTTGGCATGTGCTCTTTTATCTTCTCCCCATAATATGTATATTCTGGAGTTATTATCTGCAACTGAGGCACACACACACACACACACACACACACACACACACACAGAGGCATGCTTAAATGAGACATTATATTCCTTCACTCTGAGTAATAATCACACAACATCTTGAAAATTCAAATTGATACTTCAAACTCCAAGTTAAGGACTATAGTATTTTCAAAATGCTTCTATACCTACTATTTACCAGGGTGTCCTAACCAGAACCTGAACATTCTCCCTGGCTCCATTCTCACATAAACCCATTCTCACACCTATTAAGGCCATCATCATCTTCTTTGGCATCCTTGTCTTATTTTGACTCTGAGCCTAGCGCTCTCATCCATTCTAAGAAGAGGGATATGACACCAGTTTGATCATGCTAACCTAAAACTATCAGAATCAATCCACACGCCCCAAATAAAATTTAAAAAGCTTAGTAAGAAAAACCAGCCCCAGACCCAGTCCTAGCCCAGGTCCGGTGAGTGTGTGGAGAGCTTCCTGCTACCCTGCGCAGGCGGGACCAGTCCCAGCCCAGGCGCAGCATAGGCAGGACCCTCTCCCATCCCCTCGGGCCACCCCACACCACTCTGCCCTACGTCCCCACCCCTCCCCACGAGTAGGAATTGCTGCCGACTTCCGGGAACCCCCAGACCCAGT
>NW_004524647.1:1699800-1726852 GCF_000260255.1 Octodon degus
ATAGATATACAGCTACTTTCTCTATTTCAATGAGAAGAAAGATTTGTACTAATAGTGTTTAGACAAGATATCATATCTGCATCTTGTACTCTGAATGAATAACTACTACAAAGACAATAATATACTATGTATTAATTATTGTAACTGTCCTACTAATCTGTTTTGAAAGTGTTTCATTGCTATTTCTTTTTCAATTAAAAAAAATATATATATGGTTTAGTTCATATCAGTAGGGAGGCAGAGCAGGGGAATAATGCTAGACAGGAGCAGACTAATGAGTCAAGGTCTTGGCTTCATGGCCCACCCAGGTACACGCAGGAGCAAGCACTACTAATTTATTAGGTGTTTCTTAATCCAGTAAAGTTGACAAATGAGGATTAATGCTGACAAATATTTTTACTCTATCATCCATCTGAAGTCATTGTCCTAGTTTATATTTCACTTTGCAATTATTGAGCTTCTATAACTAAGGAAAACTGTGATTATCTGTCAGTTTTCAATTATATTGAAAAAAATTAGTTTATGAGATTTTTCACACCATTAAAATAATGACAGTTAAGTGTAAAACCATTAAGTTAAAGAAATTCAGTACATTTTAATTCACACATTTTTATTTCTCAAAGATAATTGATCATTTGGTTGAATCTTATAGAAAAAACATGAATATCTGGCATGCACATAGCTATTTTTGTTCAGTCTGGTTTTCCATATGATAGTTTAACTCTACTTATTTATTTATTTATTTATTTATTTATTTATTTGATACAGGGTCTCGCTACACAGCTCAGACTCATAATGATTCTCCGTCTCAGCCTCTCTAGCACTGAGATTACAAGCATGCGCCATCATGTCCAGTTTCACTGGCCAGCTAGGAACCCGGGGCTCTACAGCCCACACTGCATGCCATACTGGGGATTAAACCCTGGTCCTTGCACTTGCCAGGCAGACATTTAGATTGCCAAGCTATCTCCCCAGCTTCATTCTTAAACACTGAAACAAGAAATGTGTAAACACATTCTTTTTAAAATATGGAAGCTTTTTAAACACAAAAGGATTATTCCCTTCTCACCCCATTGTCTTTGTTAAGTTCTTCATTGTTACCTTATGGCCCACGTACCATCACTACCTGGAAGTCTGAGCTTCTGAACACATAGCACATTGAAATTCTACCTGAGCTTAGCCATTCATCTAAACGCATTATAAGAAATCTGATCCTATGATCAACATAGTCCAAACTGACTTCCACACCATAAACCTGGTCAGACAAATAAGTTCAACCCTCCTCTAGGAGATGGAGGAAATGAAAAATAAATAGAAACTATCAACTTCACCCATTACCAGAACATCACACCTGCTTTCTCATGAATCCTAGGACTTACTTGAGAAGCAGTCTCATCTTGCTGTTCATCTATGCAACAGATTTACTCACTGTAGAAGAGACTATCTGACATTAAACAAAGTTTATCAGTTTATCTTTTCCCACTTACACTGAACACCAGCCTATGGTAGCTTAGAGAAAACTCAGGCTACAGGAAGCAATCTGTTCTGCATAAGCTGCTGATAGTAGAACTGGATATAAAACTCCACTCTCTTGACTCTGTAGCTCTGACAAAGTCTCTAATTTTCTGACTTGAATTATACTGTGACAGTTCCCCAGAGAGTGCAGAAATGAACAAGGGTTTACTGAGCATTGCTTATATGCCAGACACAGAATTCAACCACACAGTTCAAGACCTCTTCCTGTTTTCAGCTTCCTTTAAGCCAGCCATAGTACCTTTATCTGTGTAAGGCAAGGATAGGCTAGATCTTCTCCAAGGTTTTTCTTTCTTAGCTGATCTTCTCGTTGGGAACTATTTTTAGTACGTAATAAGAAGGAAAAGGAAGATGCAAGTCATCTATGCCATCCAGTTTCCTAACTGACTTCTGTTTTTTTAATTTTCAAACAAATTGGAAAATTGTAGGTATTCTCCTTATTTCTTGTACATTAGTAGCTTAATGTTTAATGGTTTTCATGATAAAGTGAAACTTCAAGGTGCATATTTGTTTTAGGTGTCATAATGTGCTGACTAGAAATTATTTCTCTTATTTACAATATTACTTCCCAGGTTTGTGTTTGCTCTGCTGCATAAATCACTGGCTTAAATGAGCAAGAGATCTGATCTGTATTAATTATAATTATCCTCTGAGATAACTTCCCACAGTGCATGTGTGTGCGTGTGTGTGTGTGTGAGTGTTTGTATGTGTATGTGCATGCATATGTATATGAACAAGAGAGTAAGTGCAGTCTAATCTGTCTAGTCTTCATATTCTAAGTCATTTCAGAAGAAACTCCTCTGGCATAATGCAATTCTGATAATCACATCCATTTTTATACAAAAGGGGGTTAAGAATATTTTCCAGATCTTGGGTCACCGCATGTGTGCGCCTAATCTCAGCTGGTCCGCCTGAGAACCCCTGAGCGCCAGACTTAGTCCCCCGTGCTGCCCCATATCCACTCCAATGAGATGAAAGAAACTATCATGAACCAGGAAAAGTTCGCCAAACTGCAGGCACAAGTGCGCATTGGTGGGAAAGGAGCTGCTCTCAGAAAGAAGGTGGTTCATAGAACAGCCACAGTAGATAATAAAAAAACTTCAGTTCTCATTAAAGAAGTTAGGGGTAAACAATATCTCTGGTATTGAAGAGGTGAATATGTTTACAAACCAGGGAATAGTTATCCACTTCAGCAACCCAAAAGTTCAGGCATTTCTGGCAGCAAACACTCTCACCATTACAGGCCATGCTGAGATTAAACAACCGACAGAAATGCTACCCAGTATCTTGAACTTGCTTGGTGCAGACAGTCTGACTAGTTTAAGGAGACTGCCTGAAGCTCTGCCCAAACAATCTGTGGATGGAAAAGCACCGCTTGCTACTGGAGAAGAGGACGATGACGAGGTTCCAGATCTCGTGGAGGATTTTGATGAGGCTTCTGAGAATGAGGCAAACTGAACTAAGTCAGCTCCTGAAAAAGATCAAACTTGGAAGAAATTACTGGGAGCTGCTACTTTATATTATGACTGCTTTTTAAAATTGTTTTTGTTTATGGATCTGATAAAATCTAGATCTCTAACATTTTTTAAGTCCAAGCCCCTTGAACATTACAGCTCTTTTCAGTTTTTGCTTACACACAATTCATTCTTTGCAGCCAATTAAGCTGGAGAAGCCTGGGAATAAAGTTTGAAACAGATAAATTAAAAAAAGAATATTTTCCAGTGAATTACCTAACAATGAAAGTTTTCTTTGCTTTTTGTTTTGTTTTATTTTGTTTTTGTTTGTTTGCTTGCTTTTGTGCAGGGGCTCACTATGCAGCTCAGACTCCTAATGATCCTCCTGATTTCTGCCTCCCTCGTGCTGGGATTACAAGTGTGCACCACCATGCCCAGACTCCATTGCCAGTTCAGTGAGCTCAGGGGCAGGGCCAGTGTGGCATGCAGTACCAGGGATCAAGCCCTGGCCCCTGTACTTACCGAAGCAAGGGTTTAGTCTGCTGAGCTATCCTGCTGGCCCTAACGATGAAAGTTTTACAGATTTGGCACAGTACAAGATTTGGTTTCAGAGTCTAATTGTATTTTTAAGAAAGTTTAGCACCTGTACTATCAGATTTTTTTTTAATTTTCAAAGTGCTTTCATTATGTGTCTATCAATAGATAATTTCCATAAAGCAACAAATGAAAGAGGACAGAATTGCAGATTAGAAGGTTGCAGTATTTACATAGGACTACAATGAACAGTCTGAGATCTTATATCAGAATATTACCTCATTTTTCATTGCTGTAATGAAATAATGTAAGCCAACTTCTTATGAGACAAAAGTAGTTCATTTAGATCATGGTTGTGAAGGCTAAAATTCCAGGTTTTCCTAATGTCCCTCTCAGGAAGGCATATGGCAGGAAGTAGAGTTGAAATGGAAAGAAGGATCTCATCTTGAAATGGGGAGTGAGAAAAGGAGATAAGTCCCACAATCCCTATAAGGAATTTCTGCAATTGACTTGGCTCCATCTCTGAAAGTTTCCAAACTATCTTCTATGACCATACTGGAGACCAAGTTTCAAAAGTGAACTTCTGAGGGACACAGGAACCATAATCAGGTCAATTTTAAACACAGAAATCAAACCCAGAACCTCTGACTCTTGGTCTCTAGGTCTGTACCTCTTGCAGTATGGTGAGTCTTCACCCAAAATAGGTTAGTGATATACGAGGAACCACGGAAGGATTAGCCTCCAACTCTCCTTGGCATGCTTCATGGAAATGTCTTTCTCCTTCCCTCATCTCTCCATATCATGACCTGGCTCACGTCATCAGGCCAGACCAATGACAGCATCCTCAGTAAGACATTCAGAATTCAGACTCTCAGACAATGACAAGTTTGTGGATCATATGTTAACCAAACAAAATGACAATACATACACTAAATGAGAAAAGATGTGCGATTGCATTCAAGACAGTTCTTGGTTTTAGGATGATGGCTACTTGGGTAATTTCTTTCAAATATTAAAATAGTTCCAAATATGTTCAAATATTTTGGAGGAGTTCTCTAGCTATCTTGATACCCTGAGCATGTACCCCTTCCACTTGGAATTTAATGGTGGAGAATGAACATACTCAGGCGCACACACATGCACACATGCATGCATTCATGCATGCATGCATGCATATATGCTGGCATAACTAATGTCTGTAGGAGGGACCTCCCCAATATTAGAGGACCTTAGGCCCATTCTGCAACAGGGGTGTGTAGTCATATTGCTGAGGAAATGTTTTTATGAAGCTAGTCACAGTGAACCATGTACTTCCCCAGGGAGCCATGCTGTCACCTCTGTTTCCTTCCACCAGGGATAGAAGCCTGGGTGCTCTCCTAAATGAGTCAGAATCATTTAGCTCATGAATAATACTGTCACAACTAGTGACATGCTCTGCTAGAATCATTCAACGTTAATAAAAGTGTAGTTTAAGGATATAATGGAATCCAAACTAGCTTCCTTGCTGGGGAAGGCAATGTGGATGCTAAAAAGAAAAGTCAAAGGCCCAATAACTCAATAATAAATATACACTTCAAATTGCTAGTAGGAGGAAAAAATTCCCACTGCATCCATTAATTCAGAAATTTTTCTTTCCATTTCCAAGTGAATTTTGAAGGGAACAATTTGCATTTTCATGGACAGTATTTTGAACCAGAGATAAGATTTGAATTCCATGTCAAACATCATTTTGGCAACAGTATATTATCCTGTCCTAACTCTTCGATTAGACATTTGGTTATGAATCAGTTCCATTGGTGGCTGTTAATGCTCATGAAGAAGGGGCAGCACCATGATATTTTCTGTGAGGTCATCCTCATTTGCAAAGCTCTGAGGTGCTCATCTACACACGCCAAGCACATGCTTGTTTGCGGTGGCAGCCAGCCATCATGGCCCAGTTACGTTTAAATTCAAAGTACAAAAGTATAGAGCAGAGGGAAATCGGGGCTGATAACTAGGCACTTTCTCTGTAAATAAGCAGGATAATAACCAAGCAGAAAATGTAAGTAACGGTTATCGCATATTTTAAGCAGCCATGAAGTTGCCACCAAAATATCCTAAATTATGTTCCATCTGAAACCAATAATGTTGCAGGTGGGTCGTCAGTTTTAACACCTCTTTTCATAGACTAGAATGTGTGATGCTGACTCCAAAGACCCCCTGAGCACTAGTGTAGAGAGATATTTTCTGAAGCCAGTAAGGGGCTTCAGCATCTGCCCCACGGACCTGGTGTTGGCTGTCACTTTAGGTTTCAATATGAAAACTAGATAATTTATTAAATAGACAAATTTTTATTCAGGGGAACAGAATGAGCCCCTTATACTGTCCTTGTATGGTATATAGAGTCTCATGCATTCAGCAAATAAGATAGGCTTTGACCCTTCCTAACTCCCTAATGTCTATTCCTATGCTCATGGTTAGACAGCCTGGCCTTTTTAATCTCATTCTTACCTCAGCTCATCTTTCCTAACACTTTTGCAAACTCAGTCCCAGTGTCACCTGCAAGATTACTCCTGACCCCTGGAAGAAGCACTTGGCTCTAACCTCGTCCCCTGAGAAGTATCACCTTAACTCCACTAAAGTCCTTCCCGCCTAGAGAAAATGGTGCTAATGGAGTCAAAAGATAAAGAATCTGGATGCCTGAAACTCAAACAGAAGACTTCTATTTATTCACAGTGAGCTTTACCTGAAAAAAATCCAAACCTGACCTGAGCTAACTTACTGAGATGGAGATTTATTAGTTGCTAACCAACTATAAAATAATTCAGTCTTCTTTCCTTGGACCCCCACCAAGCACCATCATTTAACCAGCATGACATATGTAGTGTCATTTCAAATACCAGGCCTACCCTTTAAAATCATCTTCAGTCATTAGTCTTCCTTTTTCTTCTGGCCGCTCTCCACTGTTGGCCATCCCTCCACTGTGTGATGGGGTCAATAAGAAATTAAATGAATCAAAGCTTCTGGCAGTGCCCCAGCAAGCCTGCTGCAAGGGCAGCCAGTCTTAATTGATGGAGCCACTTACTAAGTCTCTAAATTAAAATATTCCATTTGAGCCACATGACATCCAAGGATCAGTGTGACCTCTCTGTGGAGCTCAGAGGTGGTGACATCAGAATACAGCAGGCAGTAGGTAAGTGGATCAGTTCTGTAATTAAGGTCCTACCTCTCCCTGAGGGAATGGTGCTAAAGCGTTGACTTCAGGCATAGGGCAGATAAAATGTTAATTGCAATCATGTAGGAGGAGGCACATGGTATTAGCTGTACTGCTCACCTTGCTCAGATTTCGAGAAGGTGGCATCTGAGAGCTGATGGCTCTATTAGCATTCTGACTGTGCCTTCCAAGCCTGCAGTGTTTGTAGAACTGTCTCCCCAAGCACACAGTTAAGAAGAGGAAAAGGTGCCCGGTGAGTAATAACCAATGGAGCTCACAAACAGAAATAACTTATGGGACTGGGGGTGTGTATGCCATACAGACCCACTATTATTATTCTTGCTAGGTTGAATGCTTATTATGTAATCCCATCAAGCACAAACCACCCAAGAGCAAAAACTGTCTTAAAATATAAAACATCCAAAACATCTATATAAAGTGACTTTGTGAGCCAGTCCAAAGTCTCCCAAAAGCTGTTATATGACATGTTGTTCCTCTGTCCTCCATAACAGTGTCACTCACCTGTAATCCTAGCATTAGGAAGGCTGAGGCAGGAGGCCTGCCAAGTTTGAGGCAGACTGAGCTGCACAGTGAGTCAAGGCCAGCTTGAACTATGAGACTCTGTCTCAAAAAAGGTACTTGCTGAATTAATTTGCAAGCACTTTAATTTCAATGTTATCAACATGGATTAATTGCACATGGTAATGAGTTTCTGCATATTACCACATATATTCATACATTGTACGCTGATCCTATTCAACCACCCTTTAAAATACCATCAGCAACCTGGATCTTTCCCAGTCTCTACTAGTCACTAATTTTCTTTAAGATACATCTAAGAGGAAATATGTGTTTCTTTGTCTTTCTGTGTCTGAACTATTTCACTTAACAGGATGTCCTCATTTCCATCCATTTTGCTGCAAATGAAAAGACTTATTCTTCTCTATGAATGAAGAACATTCCATTGTGTATATAAACCATTTTCTTTAACCTTTCATGCATTACTGAGCACCTAGGCTGATTCCATATAGCTGTGAGGACAAGTGCCACAATATAAATTCACATAGAGCCTGCTTAGGCAGGCTCAGCTACCCAGTTCAACTAGGTTCAATCACTGGGGGTGCCCTGAGACAGCAACTAAGACTGGGCATGGTGAGGCATGCCTGTAATCCCAGCACTTGGGAAGCGAAAAAGAGAAGGATCACTACAAGTCCAATCTGCGTAGTGAGACCCTGTTGACCTTGTACTAAATACATAAAAAAAGGAAAAAATGGACATATAGGTATCTCTTTGCTCTGTTGATTGCATTTCATCAGGACAGATACCAGAAGTGGTGTTGCTGAGGTGTATGGCACTTCTGCCTTTAATTTCTTTTTCATATTTGTGATTAAAAAACATTGCAACTATAAATTCTCATACATGTTTTCCATAGTGGCTGCATTAATTTACATTCCCTTTTTGTCCACATCCTCCTTGCCAGAATTTTTAAATAATGGTCATTTTAATTCACATGGAATTTAACTGTTGTTTTGATTTGTACTTCCATGATAATTAATTACATTGAACATTTTGATATTTTTATCATTTTTATTTCTTCTTTTGTGAAGTGTCTATTTAGATTATTTGGTTGGTTTAAATTAGGTTATTTTTCATTAAGTTTTCTGAGTTTTTATATTCTGGATATGGATCTTCTGTTAGATGGACACAGCATGCAAACATTTTCCTACGATGTAGGCTCTCCCTTCACATTGATTGCCTTCCTTGTTGTACATGGGTTTTCAGTCTCTTTAATCCATTTGCCAGCTTTTGCTTTGATGTGCCTTTAGGATCCTATCCAGGAAATGCTCCTCTGTACCAATGGCTTGCAATGGTCTTCAAGATTTTGTCCTGATAATTTCAGAATTTCATGTGATTAGCATATGTTTTTGCCTTTTCTATGTCAACAAGGGGTTAAGGCACTTATAGCAGTAACTCTAGAAGCACAAAGGGTAAATTTTTGGTGTACTTTTTCAGCGTTAGAATGAACCAGGTGGATAAAGACATGGGAATGCCCCTCCTTATCTTGTAGGTATTTTAGGGAATGAGATCTGAAGCCACTTCAATGGCTCCCTATGTCCTTAAAGTGCACCCAAAATTCCATAGCCACAAGACCCTCACAGGCTGATCTGTGACCCTCCATATTCTCCAGTCTCATCTCTTAGTGTTCTGCTTCCCTGTACAGAGAGAGAGAGAGAGAGAGAGAGAGAGAGAGAGAGAGAGAGAGAGAGAGCTCAATAACCTCATGTAGGCCATGGTGTTCTTTGCTGATTCACACAGCCGTTCCACCAATTTTGTTCAATTTTGCTGCTTCCCTCCTTGTTTTTACAACTCATTAACCACAAAGTCTCCCAAAAGCTGTTATATGACATGCTGTTCCTGTGTCCTCCATAACAGGCTGAGCACCAGCTCCTTCATTGCATGTACCATCCTATTTTCCAGCTGTCCATCTCTGGATCTGTCTTCCAGCCCACAATATAAGCAACCAGAGAACAGGAACCATACTGAGCCTTCTGGTGTGCTATCCACAGTACCATATTTGACAAGTAATGCAAAAATGGGTGCAGGATGAAGGAACAAGTGAATAAGTGTCTTGGTAGCTTTTCTCTCATTGCTGGGACAAAATTATCAGACACACAAAATTAATGCAGTAAAGGTTTATTTAACTCACAGTTTGTGGCAGTTTCAGTCCATAATCATCTGGCTCCAAGTCAGGATAAGCAGACAGAGGGGCAACAGTTCAAGATAGCAGAAGACAGCAAAAGAAGCAAGAGTAAAACAGGAGAAGAGCAAACTTTTTCCCTCCTTTATACTGTAAACTCAGGCTACCACCCACTATCACACGTGTAGCACTCACACCATCTCCCTGCCCTCCTCTTGCAAAGAATGAGATATTTACAAAGTGAGAACCCTGACCCTCTGCTGAGTCCCTTAGTTAAACTTCTAAACTTCTCAAATTGGCATAATATATCAACCATTACAATAAGTAAATGTAGTGGAGATAAGTGAGAAACTATTTCTTATTTATTTATTTATTTATTTGCGGAACAGGGGATTGAACTCAGGCCCTTGCACTTGCCAGGGAAGCGCTTATTTCACTGAGCCATCTCCCCAGCCCCGAAACTATCTCTTATAGACCAATTAATATCCACTCTGAAATAATGGCAAGCATGAACAGCACCAGTCAGACATGTAGGTCAGGTTATGACCATAATCTCGGGGTTCTGCTAGGCTCCTCACACTAGTCTTCTCACCTCACACTTAGGTAGCTTACCATCGGGGCTTGGCATGGTCAAATTTCTTTTCCCAGAGATCAGCTTAATGTTAACATTTTAGAAAATCTCTCCCAATATAGAAAAATCCCCAGTGCTCAAACCCTAATTACATCAGATTGTCATTTCAGTCACTATAACCAGCAAAAAAAAAAACTATGCCCACCACAACTTTGGCTCCTCCATCAAACCTGACAACACAGTGCTGATAAAAAGTGGCATGAGCCATTGCGAGTAGATGTGTGCCACCCACCCTCAGTACTGCATGAGATTTAACTAAAAAGAATTTCAGCTTTGAAAGCAAAGTTGAAAAGTTGGTTTTTTGGTGTTTTTTTTTTTTTTTTTTCAATTTGTGCTTTGCATGCAAAGGATAGGTTCAAAGTGCTCTCCCTCCAGACAGCAGCCTGATAAAACAATATTAAGTGATGCAGTATTTTTCTTGAACAACTAAATCCATTTCTCTTTTCTCCTGTCATAGCAGCAAGTATTTACAAATATCCAGTTCATATAACCTTGCTCTGTAATGAACCATCTGATCAGTTACTTACATCATACAGGAGTCAACATAAGAGAAAGCAAGCCAAAGAATGTCTATTTTAAGGTTCCTCAAAACTTTATCAAACTAATCTCTTTGATACAGTGTATATATCCAGCTGTCTGTATCTGCAGATTCCACATCTATAGATTCAACAAACCTCAGATTAAAAATATTTTTGGAAAAATTGTTGCTAAGCACTAAACATGTACCATTATTTTTTCCTTTGTCATTACTTCTTAAACAATATGGTATAATATTGTTGGTTGGAATGTAAGCTATTACAGCCATCAAAATCAGTATGCGGATTATTCTGAACTAAAAGTAGAGATTCCATTCAATCCAGCTATTTCCTTTCTAGGTATCTTCCCAGAAGTGTTAATGACTCACATTACAGCGATACATGCACACCCATGTTTATAGCACCACAATTCTTAATAGCTAAATCTTGGAAGCAGCCTGTATGCTCATTAACAGATAAATGGATGAAGAAAATGTGGCATTTATATACAATGGAGTACCAGTCTGCTATAAAGAAAGATAAATTTGAATCATTTGTAGGAAAATGGATGTACTAGGAGGCCATAATGTTAAGTGAAATAAAGCAGACACACAAGCTTATCTATTGCATAGCCTCTCTTATATGAAAAACTTGTCACACATATAAAGGTCCAAATAAAACTAAGATAAGAGGAAATATGGAAAATGGAAAAAGGGTAAGGTGATAGGAGTGGAGATGGAGATAGAGGGAGGAATGGAAATGGAGATAGAGGGAAGCGAAAAGGATGAAAAAAGAGTTGTTATGTATTATGGACATGCAGCAACTCTGACAAAGTAATATTATCATTCTGTTCTGCAAACGTGTACTGATAAAAAATAAAAACTTGGGCCAGCGAGATAGCTTAGGAGACTAAGCACCTGCTTAGGCAAGCGCACAGACTGTGGTTTGATCCCTGGCACCACATGCTGCACCAAACCCGCCCCTGAGTGCGCTGAGCTAGATACTGTGACCAGGCATGCTGGCACACACCTATAATTCCAGTGCTGGGGAGGCTAAAAACAGGAAGATCACTAAGAGTCCAAGCTGTGTAGTGAGACCCTGTACCAAATACACACACAAAATAAATAAAAATAAAGCAATAAAAACTGAAAAAATACATAGCATTCATATCATATTAGGTATTACAAATAAATTAGAGATCATTTTGATTATTGAAAGTATACACAAAGATATGCATAGGTTATATGCAAATGCTGACATTTTCTATAAGACCCTTGAGTATTTGCAAATGTTGGTGTCCATGAAGGTCCTAGAATGCATCTCCTGCAAATACCAAGGGACACTCACACTTCCTTCCATTATATATTTAACAAAGGTTTGCCAATGGCTCCACCCTGTGTAAAATGGTGGGTACTGAGACAACGAAGTGAACAAGCAAAAGAGGAGATGGGAGTAGCAAAGTAAACTAACACCTCATATTGTTTGGTTTTTCAAGCTAGGGATTGAACCTAGGGCCTGGTACTTTCTAGGAAACCTTTCTACCATAAGCCATATCCCTATCTTGATCTCTAAAACATGGAGATATTTTAGTGGTTACTAATCCTTCTAACTTTGTTATTCCAAATTCAAGTTTCAACATTTGTGAATACCTTTGTCAAATTTTTCTACCTTGTATAGACTATCATAAGAAATGAATTAGATGTAGCTCTAAGAAGCACAGGCCTCTACCTAAGCTACAGCAAGGACTGGCTCATTCATTATTGAAAGATACCCACACTAAGCACAGTTTCACCTTCTGGTTAGAAAATGAGGAGAAATGTAAAGGTGATGAATAACACTCAAATGAATCCCAAAATTTCTCAATAACTAGAGATACTGGAAAGACAAATAGCTAAATGAGTTGTTAACATGTACTAAAATTAATAGTGATTAATAGATGTCACTCCATCTTAACACTTAGCACCACATATTATCTCAGAGAAAGTATTTAACTTGCTGAGAAATCATTTTAAACTACTTGAGTAGGTGGTATAAACCTAATGATTGAGAAGAAAATGTCTGGGGCAGACAAAAGGAAAAGAAAAAAAAATCTTAAGTTTTTCCTCCCAAAAGCATGAAAGATGAATGAGGAGAAGAGAAAATGGAGGTGGAAGTCCCTTAACTATTGTCAGATTTTTGGCTCCAAAGAATTTTAGGAAAACAAAATGACAGTATTCGGGGTTATGTTCTTTTTCAAGCAATGACACCGCTCTACTATCTCTATAAAACATTGTGCTCAATCTACAGTTCTCAGAACATTTCAAATAAGAAAAAGGAATTTTAGAGCCAATTATACACAGATACATAGGAAAATAGGTGTGAGAAGAGAATTCCAGGAGGCAGACAAAGCAGGGGCACACACTTAGAAGAATTCACTGAAATCTTGAAAATTCCCACAGATTCACTAATTGATAGGGATCCAAGCCAATGTCACCCAGATTTTGAATTGATTTCTAGGTTACCTTTAATTTTATTTTATATTGGAATTTTTACCTTTGGTGGTAATTAAGGTAAAATATGGGACATTTCTCAGATATTCATGTTAAAAGTCACTATGGTTTGGTAGTAGGCATACAGATTGTCGTGAACACATCTGGTTGTAATCTTGTAAACATCCATACCAAGTTGCCTAAAACAAATTGTCACAACCTACAAGGTCATTTTTGTGTGCATGCATACACACACACACACACACACACACACACACACACACCCTCAGTTTCTAGTCACAAGTAAAACCTAATATTCGAAAGTATTGTTAAGCCTTAATTAACCACAATAGTCAAATGAATGCTCATTTGTTTTTTACTCATTGGTCCCTAAGGGCAACATGAATATGGCTGTAAATAACTTACATAAATCTACATAATGACCATCACTTTCAAGAGGAAGTTGAAATAAGTGATTAAACCTTACTCATCTCATTGCAAAATCGGTAATATTGAGAGTCAAATAAGGTGTACACTTTAATTAATGTTATTATACCAATAGTCAGTCTCCTGGCTTTGATAATAAATTAGAGTTACATGCGATGCCTCATAAAATGGAGGAATGGTACACAGGGTGTCTCTGTACTACTTTATCAACTTCTTGTAAGTAGATAATTATCTCCAAATTTTTTAAAATGTTTATGAGAAATTTTGCTATTAATGATACCTTCCTCATAAGGCAGTAATATTAAGTAGGATGAAATATAAAAATCAGCCACAAAATTGCCAAAAGTGCGAAATTATTGGTTATTTAATGTACATTCATGTTTTCAAGTGCCCTAATTCAATAATTTAGCAACTTTTTCCAAAGCAGAAAAAGCTAACACATATCTACTCCTTATCTATACCAGCCACCATTCTTACAGTTCCTTCTTCTCCTTCCCTCCATCCTTTTTTTTATTTTTAGGGACCAAATTATAAGATCAACAAGATTAGTATGAATACAACCAACAAAATTCTACCAGGAAGGTCCAATAATAGCTTCTCAAAAAAGGGTAAGGAGAAGAACCAGGGAATTTTGGCATATGACAAAAGATTAACCTGTCATTTAATGTCTTGAAGAGCCATGGAGATATGTGAGCAGAAGGATCATGAATATGCACCCAACATTTGGCTTTTGCTCAAGTACTCCCTTGTGCTGCTGTTAGAATGTCTAGTGCTACCCAATTTTGGAGGATGGTTGCCTTAGTTTTACTTCTTTGTTTAGGAAAAAGAGACCAGTTAATGTGTCATTTAAGGACCACTGAGTACAATTAATGAGGGTCTATGCTCTATGACATCCTTTAATCCTCCGGTAGAGATATAGATATGAGTCAAATGATCACACCAATTAAACACACTTCTAGACAATTGGTGTCATAGCTAGAGTAATTTTGCAGATTTGTCAATACTTTGTTCACTCTTGCCTTGTAACCACACAAATCCAGTGTGCATATCTCAATCCATTCAGGAGATAGCCAGACTCCACAGGACCAAGGCATGAAACTGAGGGCTTCCCACTGAATTCTGGGGTAATTAAAGCAATCTGTTGCAAACTAGTCTTTAATGTGCAAAGTTGTGGCATAGAAACACTGCTTGAGGGGTGCCCATCCCTAGTATTTAGTAGAGTCATACCAATGAGAATAAAAGTGATTACTTGGTTCCCAACACAAGAAGGCCTTTCTAACAAGATGTCCTACAGGTGGAGTAAGCCATATATACTCATTATCAATATAAGTACTTACTTTCTGTCCTTTACTGGGTTGCAAAGCCCTTGACAGAAGCATGCATGCTGCTAGCTGGACACTAGTCCTACAGGAAAGTAAGAAACTTCCAGGCATCTGATATATAGTCACTGCTGATTCCCTGCCTTTCCTGTCCCATTTTCCATGAAGGAACTGCCACCACAAAAGAGATTCAAATCAGGGTCACTGAAGGGTATATCTAATAAGTCTTCTCTGGCTGTGTACGTGTGAAGAATTATCTGTTTGCAGTTATGACATTCAGGCTCAATTTCCTGCTTTTCTGATAGAATTGTGGTAGGATCCAATGAGGGTAACACATCTTTAATTGAATGGTTGGTCCTTCTAGAAGTAGAGCCTGGTACTTAAAAAGTCGGTTATCTGATAGCTGTAGGCTTCCTTTCAAAAAAAAAGAAGTCCTTGGAGCTGGGGAGATGGCTCAGTAGAATAAGCCCTTCCCTGGCAAGCACAAGGGCCTGAGTTCAATCCCCGGTTCTGCCAAAAAAAAAAAAAAAAAGATTCCTTGAACTGGCTGCATTGAGTGTCCTGCCACAGAATGAATGAAGGCACCAAAGCTAATCAAAAAAAGAAGTCCTGCCGCAGTGAGTTGCATAGTCCATGAGATCCTGGCCTGAAGTAAGCTTGGATGCCTCTGGTATCAGACAGCTATGGCAGCCACAGCCATAAGGCACACAGACATGCCTTTGCTCAGTGTCCAATACATGACTCAAATACTTAACAGGCTATTGAGCAGGTCCCAATCCTTCTTAAGCACCCCCAAAGCCATTGTCCACCTTTCATCAGCACAGATTGAAACAGGATCCTGTTGGTAGGTTCACTTCTGGGACACTCAACAGCATTTGTACAAAATTCTGGAGTGCAGAATCAGGAATCAGGTTCCCAGGTTAAAATAGGTGCATCTGCCTTCTGGGATTCCTTTATAAGCTCATAGAGGGGTTGTGCGATCTCACCATAACCTGCTATCCAACATGACAAAAGTCTGTAATTCCTAGGAATCCCCTGAGCTATTTTAGGGTCTTGGGTTGTGGGAAGAAAAATATTAAATCAATTCTCTCTTCTCCCAGGCTTCTAGTCTCTTAGATATTAAAAGGCCCAAATATTTTACTCCAAAGCTGTAGGATGGGCACTGCACATAGAGAAATTTTAGCCTCTATCTGTTAAAATAAAACTCAGGTGAGCCAGATGCCTTGGCCTAGATATTGCAGGATCATACTTCAGGATTTATTGCTGTCTCAATGAGGAGGAGGCAGCATACCTGACAGGGTGCATGTAAATTACAGTCTCCAAGAAAGATAGCTACCCCCAGGAGGGGAACTGGAGTTTCAGACATAATCAAAAAATAAATAGAAGAGAAAACCATCCCAGCTAGAGCCTATGGGTTTTGAGAAATAACGCGATTTCTCCAGTAACTCCTTTCCTGGGTGAATGACAGCTGGAAGGAAGGTCAGGGTTCCTCCACAGCCATAGTGCCTTGGTTCCTCCACAGAGATGACGGTATGGCCAGAAGGAGAAGAGTGAGCTGGGCCTCTTCCATCTTGCTGGACCACTTGGTAAGATGGGTCTGGGCCCTGCAGCCTCTATCTCTGGGACAATCTGATTTCCACTGAACGTCTTTGTACTCATGTGTGGCTCAGGGTGCCTCTTGTCGAGGTGGCTCCTATCACAACCCTTCCTCAGGCAGCCTGGCTTTCTGCAGTGGGAGTAAGTAAGTTTAGTTGTCTACCTCTTCTTGGAGCCCTGGGAATCAGACTTAGGCTCTCTTCCTTTCAAGGCCATGACCCAGGCAGCCATCATCTCTTGGTTTCTTTGTTTTCTCCCTTTGGCCTCCTCCTGGTCTCAATTATAAAATACTGCAGAAGAAAGGCTCACCAAGGTATCAAGTGAATGATCTGGATCAAAAGTTATCTTTAAAAACAACTTTTGATTAATATCTGGGGCTGACTAGGTAATAAGCTTGTCTTCATGAATAACCCGTCCTTCTATGAATCAGGAGCCAGGGGTTATGTTTCACCAGTGTCACCTGTCGGTGATCTAAGAGACAAAGGGCTTCTCATTTTTCTCTTGGCAAATCATTGATGATTTAAAATATTTGAAGGGCCAATGAGGCAACTGAACAAAATCCAATAGGACAAAGGCTATAGAGGGTTTAATTAAGGTTGGCTTGGAAGCCTCACCCACAGAGACTGGAGGGCAAGTGAGGGGAACCTCACGGCTCAGTAATATGGATGAGGCTTTGATTAGTGCTGCCTAAGAAACCTTGTCCTGCAAATCCAAAGGGCAAGTGAGGGGACTCTCAGAGTCAGTAATAGCAAGTGAGGCTTTAATTAAGTTTGCCTTGGGAAACCTCATCCTTTGGCTCTGAAGGTCAAGGGAGGAGAACCTCAGACTTAGTAATAGTATACACATCTGATTGTGCCAGAAGTGTCTGATTTTTCTGTAGCTTAATTTACACATTAAACACAATCTCGTAATGCAAACAAAGTCTGAATATACAGTAATTCTGAGCATTTTCTCTCTCTTATGGTGCAATTCTAGTTGTGAAATAGTATCATAATCAATACTTCCTTCTACACTCCATTTTTCCTCTTGAGGGTAGCCAGGCCATACATGGGTGCAGAAAAAAATATGGGTCTTTCTCAATATTTGAGGGTCAAAACATTTCTAGTATTTAAGAATACATTTTAAAACAGTAAAAGAATTTTCCACTGTTTCTCATCTGCAAAATAACAAGAGGAAAGTAGGTGTCCCTTTAAACTCACCTTCTTTCTGTATGTTCTCAAGGCATCCCAGAGTAACCTGCTCCAGAGCAGATTACTATGTGGAAAGAGATCAGAAAATAAACGAGGTCAGACCAGCCACCCTTCCTGACACATGCCCCTACCTTCTCCAAAACGTCTCTCTCCAAACTCCAACATGTGTCTCCAGAAGCACAGGATACAATTTATTCAAGACATAACAGTCATATTTAAAGAAGGAAGTATTTCTAGCAAAAATAAATCAATAATCAAGAGACCAGAACCATAGTTTTCCAAATTTTGATAGAGTGAGGGATAAATTAATTAAATGGCAAATTAAAAATGGTTGGAGAGCTTCCCGGCCTGCAAAAAAGATTAACTACAGAGATAGAGATAAGTAATGGCTCTGAAAAATCTTAGGGGCTTTAGGGGAAAGAAGTCTTTAAGACATTTATTCTATCTACCTAATCACATAGGGAACTTTCCTTAGCAGCAAAACGAGGCTAAATTTAACTTAAAATATACTCTAAATTTCTGTTTCTATATCAGCAACAAATTTATAAAGCTCAGGGGTTAGAACTTATACCTATCATTCAGTAACTACAGCTTACACATTAGCTGGAGTGCTTCCCTCCCCTACATACATAAATAATGAGAGCCAGACCTAGGAGAGGGGACAGCAAGCCACATAGTAGCCACCTGCTATGGAACAGGTCACCTTGGGGATGTGTTGGAGGCACATAGGAGCCAAGTAGACATTAAGAAGGATGTCTGCTTTCTCCTTGATGTTTTTTTTTTTTTTTTCCCAGTATCCAGGCAGGTGCTTATGCCTCTGAACTATCTCACTATCTCCCTGGCCCCTTAGTCATTTTTTTTTTTTTTTTGTAAACTCAATGCCAAATTCTCTTACTCTTTTAAAATAGGAGAGATATACAGCTCCATTCTCTTAATTTAATGAATAGAGCGGTTTGTTCTAATAGTGTTTGAGAGATGACATCAGGGCTGCATCTTGTACAATGAATAACCACTAAGATAGCAATATGTAATGTATTAATTATTGAAAATGTACTAGTAATCAGTTGTGAAACTGTCTCATAGCTCTTTGTTTCTCAATCAAAATACTTTGTAAAAATGTGATTTTTTTATTGTAAAGAGAATTTCCTCTTCAGTATTATATAATTGAGACAAGGAGGAGGCCAAAGGGAGAAAACAAAAAAGCCAAGAGATGATGACTGCCTGGGTCGTGGCCTTAAAAGGAAGAAACCTTAAGTCTGATTCCCAGGGCTCCAAGAAGAAGTAAGCAATTAAACTCACTTTCTCCCACTGAAGAAAGCCAGGCTACCTGAAGAGGGGTTGTGATAGGAGCCATGGTGCCAAGAGGCACCCTGAGCCACGTGTGAGTAGAAAGATGTTCAGTGGAAATCAGACTGTCCCTGAGATGGAGGCCCCAGGGCTCAGACCCATCTTACCAGGTGGCTCAAAAGACTGAGGAGGCCCAGCTCACTCTTCTCCTTCTGGCTAGACTGTCATCTCCACAAAGTAACCCCAGGCAATTATGACCTTAGAGAAAAAAAAAAGCAAGCCTATTCCTGGACACTGGCAGATGTCTCTCATTCCTTCCTTTTAGCCCTGGTCTTCCTTCCAGCCATCATACATCACAGAAAAGAATCATTGGAGAGAAGGTAACTCGTTATTTCTAACAACCCTCTGGCAAAACTAGGATGGCGTTCATTTCTCTCACTCTTTTTTTATTATATCTGAAACTCCAGTGCCCCTCATGGGGATGGATATTTTATCTTGCCTGAATACTGTAATTTACATGTACCCAGGCCAGGTACTCTGCCTCCCCCTCATGGAGACAGATATAAATCCTGAAGTATGGGTAACTAAAGGTAAAGTAGGAAGTGCAATAAGAGCTGCTCCTGTGAAAACACACCTTAAATGTCCCAATATTTTCCTCACTGGAGAATAAAACCTCAAAAGCTTGAATTTTAAAAAGGACTATGGCCTATAATTGACAACTTAAGGGCACACAGTTTATTTACAGCCCATAACAGTCTCCGCAACACTCCAATCTTGGGAGTTCAAAATCCCAATTGGGAGTGCAGGTTGACACAGAACCTTGGACTGATAAATGATGCGGTAGTGCCAGCCCACCCAGCTGAAGCTAACACATGCACTCTCCTTTCTCAGATCTGGAAGATGCCAACTGGTTTTCAGTTATCAGATTTAAAAGGTGCCTTCTTCTGTACTCCTTTACACATAGATTCCCAATTTTTTATTTGTTTGTTTGTTTGTTGCCTTTGAAAATATTCATGACCAGGTCTCTCAAGTGACTTGGACTGTGTTTTCCTCAAAATTTCCAAGACAGTCCTCATCTTTTATGGAAGTGCTTTCCCATGAATTGTCACATTTTGCATTTTCCAAAGTCTCAGTTCTAGAATATGTAGGTGACACAGGGCTATGTCTTCCCTCAGAAGAGCTCTCTATCCAAGGGATCTTTGTCCTGCTGAATGTCTGACAGATGAAGGTTATAGGGCTTCTAGGTGTATTCCACAACAGTACAGCTTTTTTTTGTTTTGAAGAGGAAAAAATAATAAGAACAAAGACAGAAATAAAGCAACATAAAAGAGATTACCAGATATAGGCATTCAAGGTTGAGCAAACAATTAAACATTAACTCTTCCTTCAAATAAATCTTTATTTTTTCCTTGTCCATTTTACTTTTTATGTTTTAATCTATTTTAAAAAGAGCATAATAAAAGATAAGACATTAGAGGTGATACACATTCAAAAGAACAAGATGAAAGGTATTCAATCATTGTTATTATATTGTACTTTTCTGTCCTCAATGTAGCTGCTCAGATTGCAGATATAAATATATAAAATTGGTCAAAATAAAAATTTTAAACATTAATTGCTATTTTCAAAAAACTAGTAGAAATTATTACTCCAAATATATAAGCTATCCTGTGCATACACTTACATGATTTTTTCCATCTTTTCTCTTTTCCCTCATCTCAACAGTTTATTCCTCATGCTTTACATCTTCATGTTTTTCTATAGCTATTTATCTTTCAGATTTTATTTGCTCTTTCAAGTTCTTAAACTACAGAAGTGATACAATGTTCATGCATGTAGGTCTGATTTATTTCACTTATGAGTATAGCCTCTAGTTGCATCTATTTTCCTATAAAAGCCTTAAGTTTATCTTTGTTTATAGCTGAGTAATACTCTATTTTATAAAAATACTAAATCTTTCTTATCCATTCCTCAGTTGAGGTATTTGGGTTGCTACCAAGATTTAGCTATGACAAATTGTGCTGCTGTAAACATGGGTGCACATATATCACTATGGTATGACATTTTCAGTTCTTTTGAAAAAAAAATATCCAGAAGGGAAATATCTGGGTTGAATGGGACTTCCAGTCCTCAATATTTTGAGTCTCCACACTGCTTTCCATAGTGGTTGTACCAGTCTACATTCCCACCCACAGTAGAAAAGGGTTCCTTTTCCCCACAGCCTCTCTAGCACTTGTTATTAGTTGATGTCTTTATGATACTTTTTATTTCTGGAGTGAGATGGAATCTCAGTGTTGTCTTAATTTGCATCTCTCAAATGACCAGTGCTGTGGAACATATTTTCATGTATTTATTTGCTACCTGTATTTCTTCCTCTGAGAAGTATTAATCTTGGATGCCCATTTTTGAATTGAGTCTTTGAATTTTAGGGGGTTAATTATTTTAGTTATTTATATAAATATTCATTAGGACTTCTAGATAGAAGTCCTTTATCTGAGTGAACTTTACAGCTTTGGAGTAAAATATCTGGGCTTTATAATAGCTAAGAGGCTAGAATTCTGGAGGAAGAGACAATTGATTTAATATTTTTCCCACAACCTAAGATCCTAAAACAGCTCAGGAGATTCCTAGGTAGTAAAAGCTTTTCTCACATAATATAGAAAGGAATGATGACATCACTCAACCCCTCTATGACCTTATGAAGGAATTTCAGAAGGCAGATACATGTATTTTAACCTGAGAACCTGTCAACTGTCATTTCAGAAGCTTGAAAGTATGTTTCTGAATGCCCCAATTGTGAGCCACTGTGGAGATCTGTATGTTGAAGGAAGAATGACCATGGCTTTGGGAATGTTTAAGAATGGCTGGGACCTGCTCAACTACCTCTTTGGTGTTTGAGTAATGAATTAGATATTGCAGCAAAGAGGTAGCCAGCATGCTTTAGGGCTGAGGCTACAGGAGCTCTCCTGGTATCAGAAACATACAGTATGACTTCAGGTAAAGAACTCATTGTATACATAGTTCACAATGTGGCAAGATTTCTTTGTTTCAAAGGTAGCCTATGGCTATCAAATAACTGACTTTTTAAATACCAGGCTCTACTTCTAGAAGGACCAGTCATTCGAACATAGACATGTTCCCTCTTAAACCCTGCCACATTTCTACCAGAAAAGCAGAAAATTGAGCCTGAACGTCATGACTGCAAACAGATAATTCTTCACATGTACATAAAAAAGCCTTATTAGATACACCCTCTCAGTGACCCTGATTTGACTCTCTTAAGTGATGGCAGTTCCTTCTTGGAAAATGGGACAGGAAAGATAGGGAATGCAGCAGTGACTCTACATCAGATGCTTGAAAGTTCCTCACTTGCCTGTGGGACTAGCTCCCAGCTATCAGGGCTCACACCTCTGACAAGGGCTTTACAGTGCAGTGAAGGATAGAAAATCAATATTTGTATAGATTCAAAGTATACCTTCTTAGTGCCACGTGCTCACATAGCCATATAGAATGAAATTATCCGACAGCAAATGATTGCTCCAGAAAGTATCATGAGGAGATAAATGAAGTTTTATCATCTGTCTCTATGCCCTCCAAGGCAGTGGCAATTCATTGCAGAGAGCATCACAAAGGAGTAGATGAAGTATCTCAAAATAATCAAATGACTGACACAGCTTAGCTGCCAAAAAGCCACTTGAGGCCCCTCCCTCAGACCACCCTGATCTGGAAAGGGTCCCTTGATCATACTTGTCCCAAATATTGTCTGTCTGAAATTAAATGTACTCTCACCCATGGGTGTCATTTCCTTGCATCAGAATGATGACAATCAGATGATGGCAAATTATTCCTTCCTGGTGCTAGTGGTTGGAAAATTACTGTCTTTACATCAAACCTTTGACTTAGGGAGAGACATGACCCACCAGATGGTCTCAGATTATTCATAGAAATAGGATTCTGTCAGACATAAAGTTAAGGCATGTAAACTCTGCCAAAAGAACAATACCCTAAACTAGACCTCTTCAGGTATACAGAGACTTGGCAAATACCCTGGAAATGATTAGTAGGTAAATTTTACTCAAATTCCAAATAGTAAGGGGCTCTAATAACTATTGGTCTGGGTAAATATTTTCACTAACTTGATTGAGAACTTTCCTTGGAGATTAGAAAAAGCATACAAGGGTACTTGTGCAATTGGAGAAGCTGGGCATTGGTGTACTTCCCTGATCCTTCTAATGCCTCAGTGCTCGTTCAAGATATTAAACAACAGGTTAATGCAACACTACACTTTGAAATTTCCTAGATCTTCTCCTTAATGTATTTGTGGGAGACTATGACTGGCTTCTCCTGGCAAAAACATTTGTTGGTTGTACTCATAACTGTCTTGTTGATATTATTTGATCCATGAAGACTTAACTATTTCTTTGGAGTTGCTTCCTCCAGAGTTAATGCTACAAGCCTACCCAAGATGAGAACACCAGGAATCTATTGAGGACCTTTAGATAGACCCTCTAGAGATTATCTCTGACTCCTGATTACAATTATCACTACAGACCCCTTTAGCCAGAAATAGCCATAATGGTCATTTCTCCTTGCCCCTTGGTGGCAATTAGGGATAGCTCTCCAGAGAGGAAAATATTATATAGACAGCTGAGTTAGGTCAAAATATTATAGGCAGTCAGACAGGGCTTGGTCCTCTGGGGATTCAGGGCAGAAAATGAGAACACATTACAACTGTAGCTGGAGGAACATCTATTGTTCTTTCCATGTATATTTGCTACATGACCTGTTTCCCCACTGGATCAATATTATCTAAGCAACTACAATATGAATCTTATTGGTTGATTATAGTTTCAATCTACATTGTAACCAACTCATGATTTTGCTTTATAAAACTTACTTAGTGAAGTGGGGTCTGAGACAACCCAATTTTGGGTTCTCTCCTGTCTCTCAAGAGATAGTTGAGTTGTCTCAAGAAACAGTATTTGGCTCTTAAGAAATTGTCCAGGAGCCGGGGAGATGGCTCAGTAGAATAAGCACTTCCCTGGCAAGTGCAAGGGCCTGAGTTCAATGCCTGGTTCCACCAAAAAATAAAAATAAAAAGATCCTTGGGCTGGAGAGATGGCTCAGTGGTCTAAAGCACCTACTTGGAACAAGCTTAGCAAAGCATCAGGGACCACGGTTCGATCCCCCAGCACCACATGCCAGCCAGCCCCACCCCCTGGTGGGCTGAGCTGGCCACACACACACACCACTCTCTCTCTCTCTCTCTCTCTCTCTCTCTCTCTCATTAAAAAAAAAAAGAAATTGTCCAATTCTTAACCTTTGTTGCTCTTTAGAATTCATTTTTCAATTTTAAGAAACACAAGTTTAGCATATCTGACATATATAAGGTTGGGAGTGCTTTTCCCTATGTCATTTTGGCTCATCATCCAGTGAGATCTTTCAAAGTTTGGTTATGTCCTCCTGGTTTGACTTACTAGATGTAACAGTTAAGTAAGACAATCAGGGCCCTGGAAATAGCCCAGTGGTCTAAGTGACTGCCTAAGTAAGCACAAGTTACCTGAGTTCCATCCCAGGTACCTACTGGCCCCACCCTGGGCACTCTGAGCCAGCCACCAAGACGAAGCCTGGTGGTGCATGCCTGTGATCCCAGTGCAGGAGAGGTTGAAAAAAGAATGATCATTATGAGTCCAAGCTGTGTAGTGAGATCCTGTACCAAATATATAAAACTAAAAATGAAATAAAATTATAAACTAAAAAAGAAGAGAACCAAAAATAGTTCAGATCCTTATGTGCAATGAGGAAAGAATTGCCAAGTGTACAACCAAAATACATAGCTAAGTTTGTTGAAGATCACAGTGAAAGTAACAACAGAAATAGGAAGAGCAAATAAAAGCCACTTAGCTCTTTTATTTTCTTTTTTCTTTCTTTCTTTCTTTCTTTCTTTCTTTCTTTCTTTCTTTCTTTCTTTCTTTCTTTCTCAGAACTGGGGATTGAACTCAGAACTTTGCACTTACCAGGGAAGCGCTTATTCTACTGAGCCAACTGTCCAGCCCTGCCACATACCTCTTGATAGCTGAGGAAAACTAATACTGATTTCACCATTTGAAGGTGAAAAAACTAAAGCACAGGATGCTGAGGCATTTAGTAGATTGTGCATCACTTGTAATTATGTGGAATTGAATCACTCCAGGGTCTAGAATACCTCAGAAGAAACAACTGACTGCCATGAGTATCACCTCTGCTCCACTTGTCCCCTTTTTGAGAGAGTTTACATGATAAACATCTAGAAAAGAAAGAGGAGATGAAAGAGGAAATGAGTTTATGCAAAAGAGAAAAAATAGGAAAGAGGAAATTTAGAAAACGAGATTTGCTAGAGATTTATGTAGTAATGCTCTGAAAAATGATAAAATGTCACGAGACATTTTATCTCAGCATGTCATTTGGAATAGCATCCACTGTAGTTTTGAGAGACTAATGTTAATTTATGAGATCAGACTACATGGATATCACCTAGATTCTGCATGAATTTTTTTCCAAATTAATATACAGTCTACTGCCTAATCTATTCTGAACAATGTTAACTCTTTCTAAATGATATTAGATTCAGTTTGCTTTATGAGTTCTTTTTCTTAAACCACACCCTGAGGATATGGAGAAAAGTTTATAATGACTTTGCAGAAGAGGGGTATACCTGCATCTATTAAAGGTATGGGTTGAGTGTCCCTTATCAAAAATGTTTGGAACAAAAATGCTATAGATATTTTGTTCCTGTTTTATGTTGCAATGTTTGCATGGATTTACTGATTGGTTTCCCCTAATTCAAAAATCTGAAACAGAAATGCTCCAAATTTTGAAGCTTACTAATATACGGAATGTAACCCAAAAAAAAGACATAACTGTTAGTAGACAAGACTAAAGAAATAAAAGGGAAGGGGCGAAGGATATAAAAGAGGTTAGAGATGCAGCCCTAGCCCAGACCCAGTGAGTGTATGGGACAGCTTCTGGCTACACTGCACCAGCGGGACTGGTTCAGTCCAAGCCAGGTGCAGCATGGAAGATACCCTCTTCCAACACTTTGGGGCCCCCCCCCCACCAATCTGCAGTCCCCCCGATGCCCACCGAGTGAGAAATTCAGTCGCCTTCTCGAGACCCCCAGATCCATCCCTAGTCCAGGACCCATGAGTGTATGGGAGAGCTTCTGGGCTACCCTGTGCCAACAAGATTGGTCTGGTCCAAGCCCAGGAGCAGCAAGGGTGAGACCCTCTTTCACCCCATTGGGACCACCCCACCAGCACTCCACAGTACACCCCACTCCTGCCCAGTAAGCGAAAACTTCTTCCACGTTCTCCAGACCCCCAGATCCAGCCCTAGCAAAGGCCCAGTGAGTGTGTGGGAGAGCATCCTCTTCCCCCTACTCCGCCTTGTCCCCTTCAGACTCAGCTCAGGCCTGGCATGCAGGCCTGGGGTGAAACTCTACAGCTGCAGTCCCTGCAGAGAGAGGAGGAGACAGAACCAACCAGCTAGTCCAGGAGCAGAACATCTTGCCAGAGGGGCACAACAGATTCACTCCCAAAGGCAGCAGCTAGAAGGAGCTGAGCACAGCAGCCAGACCCAAGCCAGGCAAGCTGGATAAATTCAAACTTTGTAGATATGCACCTGAATTTCAGTAGGTGCTAAGGATATTACTGCACCAAAGTCTACAAAAAAGGTCAGAGGACAGTGCTATACAAAGTGACAATGAGAAGGAACAAAATGCACTCTCAGACCCCAAGCCCACCCATAACAAATACAGAAGACACTAGCACAGAACAAATTGGGAAACACGTAGCTGAAATCAATGAATCAACAACTTCTAAAATAAAGAAACAACTGCAGAAAGGTATAGGGAAACTCAGATTGGAAATGAAAAAAGAAATCACTGAATTAATAGCATCTACAGTAAAGAAGCAAAGGCAGAAACATACGGAGGAAACCCAATGCCAAGCAAACAAATGCACAGGACATGACCTCGGCTAAAATGTATGAATTAGTCCTAGTCCAGGTCCGGTGAGTGTGTGGAGAGCTTCCTCCTACCCTGCGCTGCCAGGACCAGTTCCAGCCCAGGTGTCAGCATGGGCCGGACCCTCTCCCAGCCCCTCGGGCCGCCCCCCACCACTCTGCAGTGCCTCCCCCACCCCGCCCGCC